>NW_024870989.1:4430000-4592500 GCF_019054845.1 Dipodomys spectabilis | reverse complement strand
TGTAAAGTTCGTTTTGGACATGACAACTTGTACTTCTCATTGTTGCAACAGGTCCACCTGTATCCTTAAACGACTTGTTTTTCCCCATCTCCTCCACCAGTTATACTGACATCAAATATAGTGAAAGCAGGGGTTATACTGTGGGGGAGGGACATACAAAGCAACAAAGAAATAATCTTATAAATGCGTTAGAAACACATGCATGAAAGAAGAAAACATTAAAATACATATCTAAGGGTTCATTTTCCTAATAACACATTATCTGACCTTTTCCACTTGACTCATACATATACTAGATATTGCAAATAAGTGAAACCATGGGGCCTATGTTTCTTTGGGCCTGGCTTACTTCGCTTAATATAATTTTTTCCAAGTCTTTCCATTTCCTAACAAATGGGGCAATGTCATTCTTTCTGATGGAGGCATAGAATTCCGTTGTGTATATATACCACATTTTCTTGATCCATTCACCTACTGAGGGGCATCTGGGCTATTTCCATATCTTAGCTATGGTAAATAATGCTGCAATAAACATAGTTGTGCTGGTAGCTTTAGTGTGGTCTTGTTTGTAAACATTTGGGTAAATGCCCAAAAGTGGGATTGCTGGGTCATAGGGGAGTTCTATGTGAAGTCTTTTGAGGAACCTCCATACTGCTTTCCAAAGTGGTTGAACAAGTTTACATTCCCACCAACAATGAAGTAAGGTTCCTTTCTGTCCACATCCCCTCCAGCATCTGTTGTTGTTAGAGTTCTTGATTTTTGCAATTCTAACTGGAGTGAAGTGGTATCTGAATGTTGTTTTGATTTGCATTTCTTTTATGGCTAGGGATGTTGAGCATTTCTTCATGTGTCTATTGGCCATCCTTCTTTCTTCTTTAGAGAAGTTTCTCTTTAAGTATTTCGCCCAGTTGTTTATTTGAGGATTTGTTGTTGGGGGATTTAATTTTTTTGAGTTCCAAGTATATTTTTGATATGAGACCCTTGTCCGTTGTATGGCTAGTAAAGATCTTCTCCCAATCCGTGGGCTTTCTATTGATCTTGCTAGCTATGTCCTTTGCGATGCAGAAGCTCTGCAACTTTATGCAATCCCATTTGTCTAACCTTTCTTTGATTTGTTGTGTTTCCGGGTCTCTATTCAGAAAATTTCGTCCTGAGCCAAGGAGACCCAGGGTTTCTCCTATTCCATCCTGTAATGTTTTCAGAGTGTCTGGTTTGAGTTCAAGGTCTTTGATCCATTTGGAGTTGATTCTGGTGCAGGGTGATATATAAAGATCTAGCTTTAGTTTTCTACAAGTAGTTAACCTATTTTGCCAGCACCATTTACTGAAGAAGCTGTCTTTCTTCCATTCTATTGTTTTAGCTCCCTTATCGAAGATTAGATGGCTATAGGTCTGTAGGTTCATTTCTGGGATTTCAACTCTATTCCATTGGTCCTGAGGTCTGTTCTTATGCCAAAACCAAGCTGTTTTGATTACTATGGCTTTATAGTAGAGTTTGAAATTTGGTATTGATATTCCTCCAGCAGTGTTCTTTCCTTTGAGGAGCGTTTTTGCTATTCGGGGTCTTTTATTGTTCCATATGAATTTTTGGATTGCCTCTTCTATTTCCTTGAACAATGAGGGTGGAATTTTGATAGGTATCACGTTGAATTTGTAGATAGCCTTGGGAAGTATTGCCATTTTCACGGTGTTAATCTTTCCAATCCAGGAGCATGGGAGGTTTTGCCATTTTTTAAGATCTGTGTTGATTTCCTTTTTCAAGATTTTAAAGTTTTCATCATAGAGGCCCTTCACTTCTTTGGTTAAGTTAATTCCTAGGTATTTTATTTTTTGTGGGGCTATTACAAATGGAGTTGCTTTCCTAATTTCAGCCCCACTTTTCTCATTGTTGGTATACAGAAAAGCCATTGATTTTGGGGGGTTAATTTTATACCCTGCTACTTTGCCAAAGTTTTGAATCAGCTTGAGTAATTTGGGAGTGGAGTCTGTGGGATTCTTTAAATACAAGATCATGTCGTCTGCAAAGAGGGAGAGTTTTATTCCTTCTTTCCCTATTTGGATCCCCTTTATGTCTGCATCTTGTCTTGTTGCTGTAGCTAGGCATTCTAATACTAGATTGAAGAGAAGTGGAGAGAGTGGACATCCTTGTGTTGTTCCTGAGTTAAGAGGAAGTGGCTTTAGTTTTTCATACAAGGTGATTTTTTTATTGCTTTGTATGCTCCTCCCCCACGGTATAACCCCTGTTTTAACTGTATTTGATGTTGGTATAATTTGGGGAGGGGAAGGGAAAACAAAATAAATTGTTTAAACAGGTGAACCCATTGTAACAATGCAATGTACAAGATGCTATGTTGAGAACCGAACTTTACAACTTTGGTGGGGGTGGGGGCATGGGTGGGGGGTTGGGTGGGAGTGTAGTTGTGGAGATGGGAGGACAGGGATGGTAAGGACAATCAAAGAAGGTGGCTATAATGCTTAATAAGAAATGTACTCATTACCTTGCTCAAGTAATATTAACCCCTCTGTACGGTATTTTGACAAAAAATTAATTAAAAAAGAAAAGTATTTAATATATATGGATATACATCTGTGTGTATATAAGTGTAAACCAATTTAATAGATGCTGCACTATAACTTGAAAAACAAAATATATTGTAACCCCACATATCAACTCCATAGATCTAGTAATAATGTGATTCTATGTTTAAAATATTTATTAACCTAGACTTTTAAACTAACCTAAGTATATCATGATAAAAAAATTATCAAGTAGAAGCAATATATAGAATTGTTATGGGAGAAACTTTTTTGGAGGTTGGGAGAGAAGGATTACTGCAGAATGAATCTCAGGTTCTTGAGCTTTCTTGGCAAGTATTCTCCCACTTGAGCCATGCCTTCAGCCTAAATATATGCAACCAGTTTTTAAAAACTGAAATAAGAATAAACAAACATATCTATTATTGTTGGTTATATTGATAATGGCCATTCTTACTGGGGTAAGTGGGAATCTCAATATTGTCTTGATTTGCTTTTCTTTTATTGCCAGAGATGTTGAACCGTTCTTCATGTGTTTACTGGCCATTCTTATTTCTTCTTGGAGAAGCCTAACTTTAAGTCTTCACTACACTTATTAATTGCTGTTTCTGTAAGAATTTGTTTTGGGGAGGTTTACTTTTTTGAGCTCTAAGTATATTTTAGATAAGAGAACCTTGTTGGATGCAAAGTTAGATCATCTCCCTTGCTGTGGGCTTTCTATTTATCTTGTTAGCTATGTCCTTTGCCATGCAGAAAATCGTTTGATGCAATTCCAGTTATCCAGGCTTTCTTTGATTTATTGTGGTTCTGGATCTTAGGAAGCTTCTTTTTTTTTTTGGGTCCGGTCATGGGGCCTGAACTCTGGGCCTGGGCACTCTCCCTCAGCTCTGCAGCTCAAGGCTAGTGCTCTACCACTTGAGCCACAGTGCCACTTCCGGCTTTTTTCTTTTTGCTTATGTGGTGCTGAGGAATTGAACCCAGGGCCTCAGGCATGCAAGGCAAACGCTCTACCACTGAGCCAACTTCCCAGCCCAGGAAGCTTCTTTTTATATATTTGTTATTTTTGCAGAAGTGATATATAGGGGATTTACAATTACATGAATCAGGTAATGAGTACAATTCTTTTTGAACCATGTCTCTTTTCGTTTGTCCACTCCCAGTTTTTCCTTCCTATTCTCATCCACAGATGTATATTTCATTTTCCACATAGTGTGTAGTGAGTACCACTGTCATATTTGTTCACTTTATATTCCATCTTTTCTGTGCCTATTCCATCCATGCCCTAGTGCCCTAGTGTATTCTCTACCTCCTCCTGCTGTCTGGGATGTGGTCAAAAGGCAATGCTACTACACCATTGGTGGGAATGTAAACTTACTCAACCACTCTGGAAAGTAGTTTGGAGGTTTCTCAAAAGAATAAACATAGAGCTCTCCTATGATCCAGCAATCCCACTCCTGGGCATTTATCTAATTGACCATAAACTAGGCCCCACTAAAGCTATCAGCACAAGCTTGTTCATTTCAGTTTTTGTTTTTTACAAAAGCCAATATATAGAATCAAACAAGTTGTCCCTCAGTGGATGAATGGATCAAGAAAATGTGGTATGTATATATAATGGAATTCTATGCTTCCACCAGAAAAAATGATATTGCACCATTCATAAGGAAATTGAAACACTTGGGGAAATTATATTAATTGACGTAAGCAGCCACACCCAAAGAAATACAGGTTGCATAGTTTTCCTCATTTGTGGTAATTAGAATGTGCCTATAATTTTAAAAGTAAACACAATAGCTGGTAAAAGAAAAACTAATAGAGGAAAGAAGTTGGGAGGGAAAAACAGAAAATGAGGAAAGAGGTGACACTGTTCAAAAAAGATACTCAGTACCTAACCTATGTAACTCTAACCCCTGTGTAAATCACCTACACAATAAAAATTTTAAAAAAGAAACAAAAAGAATACACAAACACAAATATTACAATAGAGTAGTAGAATGGAGGAAAATGATGAAAAGAGTTTCTGATCAAGAAACATCAGATATTAAGTGCTTAAATTGTAACCCCTTTGTACAACCATTTGAAGTTTAGAAAGAATAAGTGAATTTTTTTAAAAACTCAATAATTTGTTTTGTGAATCTATATTTATTACTTGTAGATATACATAATCACTAATTTTATGTATTGAAATATTTATGTCTTCTCTTTTCTTTTTTCTTTTTTTTTGAGGGGGGGGTCCAGTCGTAGGGCCTGAACTCTGGGCCTGGGCGCTGTCCTTTAGCAGCTTTTCAGCTCAAGGCTAGTATTCTACCACTTGATCCAAAGCACCACTTCTGTTTTTTTTTTCTATTTATATGGTGTTGCAGAATCGAACCCAGTGCCTCATGCATGCAAGGTAAGCGCTCTACAACTGAGCCACCTTCCCAGCCCTTCTTTTACATTTTTTAAATATCTTTTTACTTCTGTATTAATAATAACAATTATGGCAATTTAGGATAATTTATTTCTTCCAAAATTTTAATATTAAAGTTTTTTGATTTAGTACTACATTTGTTTTCTCAGTGTTTTTAAAATCAGATCTACATAACTTTCCAATACACTTACTAATATTTAGTCACATACAATGTTTAATATATCTCATTCATAACTTAATTCTAGCATACATCAATTGGGATGCATTAGAGATATTTTATTGATAATTTTCTTAGTTTGCAAACTACTACTTACTTTTGCGTTGTCTCAAACCCTAAATGCCAAGTAATTATAAGGCAACTTTCACATTTTGAACATACGTATTTATTTTTATATTGTTAATTTTTTCCTTATCTCAATCTTTTGCCTCATGTCACTTTATTTTCTTGTGAGGAATAGGGTTAGCATATTCCTTCAGAGAGAGAATTTTGGTGTGAAATGTTCTCAATTTTAATTCTTTACATATTAATTCTTTACATATTTTACTTTTTGTCTTCCTTTTTCATTGTCCAGGTAATGTACAGAGAGGTTAGTTATGTAAATAAGAAAATAAGTATATTTCTTGTCAACTTGTTACCCCTTCCCTCATTTTTTTCCTACATCCCACCTCAAGCCTTCCCCCTGAAGTTGTATAGATCATTGTTTACATATTTTAAATCTTTGTATTTGTATGGCAGTTTAATAAGAAAAACCCAGATTTGGGTTGGTGGTTGATAAGCATTTTAAACATATTGCTTTATTGTCATTGAAAAAAATTCTTCCTGTGCCAAGCATTCATCTCAGGGTCTTATACATGCTGGGCTTCTCTGGCTGCTGCTCTCCTACTTAAATCATGCCTCCAGTCAAGCCGTTTGATGGTTTCTTGGAGAAGACTACTTACAGCATTTTTTGTGTCCTTGCTGGCTTCAAACTCTGATCTTCTAGATTCCAGTTTCTTGCTCCACTTGGATTACAGGTCAGAGCCTCTGGTGTTGCATGTGTCTAGCATCTTATAGATGTTCCTTTATTGTTGAAAAGTTGGTGGCTTATTATTCTAAACTTCTTTTTTATTTTTTCTTTTGGTCCGGTCATGGGGCCTGAACTCTGGGCCTGGGCGCTATCCCTCAGCTCTTCAGCTCAAGGCTAGCACTCTACCACTTGAGCCACAGCGCCACTTCTGGCTTTTTTCTTTTTTCTTATGTGGTGCTGAGGAATCGAACCCAGGGCCTCGAGCATGCAAGGCAAGTGCTCTACCACTGAGCCACCTTCCCAGCCCTATTCTAAACTTCGGTATTCATCTTATTACAGGTAATGTCAAGAAGTTAGAAATTATGCATGTTATGTTTTTTTCTTAATAAACTAATACTGGTACCATACCATCCATTATTCCTTTATTTTTGCTTTCTTTATTTCTTCTGCATATTTGAACGTATACAAATCCATTCCCTTCAATGACCTACAGTAAGCTCTTTCTACATTTTATTTTTACAACATTTTTACTTTATTGTTAGCATTTAAACGTTTTGTGAATTTTTATTTCAATATTTTCCCTATATTTTAAATTAATTTTAGTTGGAGTGTTTTTGAAATACTAGCCTTCACATTACTAGAAACCCAGTTACAGATAAACCTATATATAAAACATGCTCTTAGTGTTGTCTTTATATAGTTAAGATTTTTGTAATGGGTATTTGAGGCTCTAATAAAGACATTAAATGTTGAAATAAACTGGGAAGAATATAAAATGCTATTTAATGAAGTTTCTGTCTTGCCTCTATCAGTGACTAATATGTCTTTTCTAAATAAACTCCCACAAGGTATAACCCCTGTTTTCATGGTATTTGATGTTGTTATAATTTGGCGAGAGGAAGGGGAAAAACAAAATGTTTAAATAGGGAAACAGGTTGACCCATTGTAACAATGAGACGTAGAAAACACTATGTTGAAAAACGAACTTCACAATTTAGGTTTGGGGTGGGTTGCTGTAGATATGGGGTGGGAGGGAAGGGATGGTAGGGGAAAACAAAGGAGGAGGCAACAATTCTTGATAAGAAATGTACTCATTACCTTGCTCATGTAACTGTAACCCCTCTGTACAGTATTTTCACAATAAAAAAATTAAGAAAAAGCATTGTAAGTTTTACATTCCTTTGCTAAGGCTTTCAAATGAAATACCACACACAAGGTGAACTATAACAGAATTATCTATTTATTCTCACACTTAGAGGCTAGAAGTCAAGCTGGTGCTGGTGTTGGAAGCATCCTCCACTCTATTCCATGGGGGTACTATCTCCTCCCTTGCACTTGTTTTCTTGCTACTGTTCTTCCTTAGGGTTATTTCTCTATTACATTTCCTTGTCAAAAGAGGATCATAGTTCATTTTCACTGTGCTATCCAATAATGGCCTCATTTTAACTTTTTCCTTGGTGCAAAATCTATATTTAAAGTATCATATTCCTGGGCATGAGGGATGAGGGCTGAAAAAGTAAAGTTGGGGGAGGGGCACACTTCAGCCCAGGCACAGATATAGGTTTCTTTGGATGCCATCACTTGCATTCATAAACTTACTCTTACAGTAACTTTCATGGGATCTCACATACTTGAATTTGTATTTATTCCACTGTAATTTAATTGATAGCTATCTGTGTGATGTCACTTCATAAAAATACAGTGATTAGTGTAAAAATGTAGAGGGTAAGAAAGGAAAAAATGTAAGAAAGAGAAAACAAAATTTCCCTGGCTAAGGATACAAATGTTTCACATAATGTATCAATGTCACAAGCATTGACTCTTGTCAGTACTTGCAAGTTTTGTTGTTTGTGTGCTGATTGTAAAAGAAATCTTCCACGTTTTGAACTTTTTAAAAATCATTTAGGGCAATTAAACCCACCAAAACCCAGAAACAAGGCCAAAATATGAAGTACTTTATTTGCATATCAAGATTTCCAATTACATGCCTAGTAATATGCAAATAAACCTTACTTCCTCTTGAATAAGAATTTGATGGTTGCAATCCATCTCCCCAAATTATATGCCTAATGATTTTTTGAATTTTTGAGAACTACTGTGAGATCCCAAATGCTCATATGAAACTATACTGGAATCAAGAAATATTTGCTCATTGTCATCCAACAACCTTACTTTGCTATATTTATGCATGCACATGCATGAACATATAGGCACATGTGTGAATGATCATTCTCATAATACCTAGATAGTACATAAACATGTTATCACAAAATCTAGATAATTCAAAGTACAATTCATTTAGAAATAATGGTTAGTATGCTGACAAATTATGTGATTATGACTTGAATTATTGTACCTTGTACTCAAATACTATAAGAAGAAAAGATAATGTGTCTGATAGATATTTCCTATTCAATTGTTCTTTAGTAGAACATAAAATTTATTTGCAAACTATTAGAAATTTGTTACTTTTATCCTTCTAGGCACTGGTGGCTCACATCTATAATTATAGATACTCAAGAGATTGAGAGCTCACAAAGAAGTTCTAAGCCAGCCCAGGCAGACAAATCCAAGTGACTCTTCTTTCCAAGTAATAAACAAAATTCAGGTGTGGAGTCCTGACTTAACTGGTGTAGCATAAGTTGTGAGTGGTAAAACACAAGTGAGACTGGAATCCTGAGTTCAAGTCCAGTAATAATTTTTATGACTATCATACCTAACAACCATTATTTACATAAATGTATAGACTAGTTTATTAATTTTTATGTCCAAGATCAGGACTGTCATTGGCTGGAGCTTTAATAATTGAGCCACCTCTCTAAAGCCTAGTGTATTAATTTTGGTATACATTTTAAAAGATGTTTTGTTGTCTGTGCATTGATTGGAAAAGAAATTTTCTGTGTTTTCAACCTTTTAAAATCTTTCAGGGCAATTAAACCCACCAAACCCCAGAAATCTCACCAAAACATGGAGTGCTTTATTTGCATATCCAAATTTCCAATCATGTACCTAGTAATATGCAAATAAGCCTTACTTCTTCTTGAATAAGAATTTGATGGCTGCAATCCTTCACCCCAAATTATGAACCTTATGATTTTTGTATTTTTGAATAAGATTTTTTTATTCTCATGTGTCAATACTCTAATGTTTTGCACTAATTTCCTATTGGACAATTTCATTTATGAAGTGTGTGGCTAAGGATTACTGTTTTATCCTAACTTGACATAATGTGGCAAAATTATAATGACATACAAAACACACATACTGAAAAGCTCATTAGGGCTGGGTAATTATAGCTACTTAAGGGCTGAGGTCTGCAGGGTGGTGATTTAAATGCAACTAAACAGAAATCCTCCAAAAAGCGACAAAATATCATCTAATATAATCTACTACATGCTGAATATATTTGTCTATGTGAACACAAATGTTATCCTTTATACTCTTTTAATAAGTAATAGTATTCCCATTAAAAAATAATGCTTGCCAAAGACAATTAAGTTCCCCATTAAATCAGTGTATAAATAAATGACAGACCAGAAAGTCATCAGATTTGAGACCCATTGTTGGCATTTCAAAGCACAAAACTATTCAGTGGACTTTATGGTTCCATTAATGTAGTTGGATACTGAGTTTGAAATATTTCGATGGATGCTCTTTTCCTCCCATTAATAATCAAAATGGCTGTACAGCACTTTCAATTAGTAACCAGAGGATTTCACTCCGTGCTGTGAGGTCCATTCATTGCTTAGTCACTTTTGTAATTTAAAAATATTTTAACTGTGTAGTCATATTATTGGAATATATGTAATTGACCTGTAATGAATAAATATATATCTCTATAAATAACAATGTTGATTTTGTATTTTTTAAAGCTTGAGTGAATGCATTTCAAAAATGTATGGATGACAATGAAATGGCTCAATTGTAGATGGAGATTTAAAAGTCTTATAATAATAAAATACTCAGATAAATGTGACATTGAGAGAAATATTGTGGATTCCAGAACAACAGCACATAAGTTACAGCAGAGATGTGTCTTGGGAAACCATAGCAGATTCATATACAATGAATTTATTGACTGCAAATATAAACAAAAAGGGATAATGGCATAAAAAGTACTTTTTATATGTTATACAGTTGACTAATTCTGTTGGATTCAATGAATATTTCTAGGAGACTAATTAGTTGTTTTGCTTTATTGTGGTGTCTGCCAGTATTGAGACTTGAATTCAGGAACTCATGTTGTATATTGTTACTCATGCAGGTGCTCTACCTCGAGTTACAAACTTTCAGCTCTTTAGTAAGAATATTTCTTGGATTTTTCTACTCAGACTGGCTTCAAACCAAGATCCTAAAATCTGAGCCTCCTCAGTATCCAGGCTTAGAGGCAGGATGAGCCCTTGACACCTGGCTTTGGAATTTAAAAAATTAAAATAGAAATAAGGTTTTGCATTCATTGTTTGCACTCATTGGATTCATAGTGACAATATCCTACTTGAATTCAGTTCAACCAGTATGTAGTACATATTAACCTGAAAAATGTGAGTAATTCAAAGCCAGGAAAAAATTATTTAAGGACATAAAACTTTTGCTAATTTCATACTGTAAAGAGACAGAAATACTGCAAGCACTATGATTTAATAAGCTATGCTATACACTGGGATTGCTAACTGATGATCACAAACCAACTGGTAGGTGTAGATAGACTTCCTGGATAGAATTCATTTTCCAGAAATGAGAGACCAGATGCAGGAAATATATTGTTTAAACAAGACAGAGAAATTTTACTTTTATGAAATTATATTGAATTTTTTTCTGGCATTTTGTACAAATTATTAACTTATAGTTGAGGAACTTAGTACTGGAACATTATAAGAAATGTCCATTAGAAGATTCTATTAGAGAAATGCTATTGTGAGTCTGTGGGCATCAGCTTATAGTCACTTTTGTTTCAGAACACCTATTAAATTAAATTTTGAATGATTTAACTAAAGGCGAGCAATACTTTATATAGCTCAACTGGAACACAAATGCTCACTTAAGCTGAATTTTTGGATGACCTGTATAACTCCTTGCTAGAATAAACAATTGTTACTGGGTTAGTGAAGAGAAACACTATATATTTCTGGCAAATTAATAAAGATAAGGCATTTTTTTATTGTATGTAAGTAGTTGTACAAAAGCAGTTCAACTCAACATGTCAGTCTATGAGTATAATACATCTTGATTAATGTCACTCCTTCCATCATTCCCACTCCCATCTCTCCCAAATCTACCCACTCCTCAGATTATATGATTTCGTTTTCATATATGTGCATTGAATATAATGACTATATCCATTCACCCTTCCTCTTTCCACTTATCTGCCACTGCCTTTGACTAATTCCTCCAGACACCCTACAAAACTGGTTTCTAGGCTTTCTGGTTTTCATTTTGTGAAACTGTTTGCTAGTCTTCCAAGCAGTTACATCACTACAATCCTCCCCAAGGATTCTTTGCTTTAGACAATTTGTTTGGGTTTATGTTACATGACTCCTACATGTTTTTGAATATGTTTATAAGTTAATTTATAAACACATGAGAAAAAGCATTCGCTCCTTGGTTGTCTGAGCTGGTTTTACTTTGCTTAACATGATGTTTTTCAGATTCAATCATTTCTTTCCAGTAGATGACAAAATTCCATTGAAACAATGCACCACAGTTTTTTGCTTCCACTCATCCATTTAAAGACATTTGTGCTATTTGCATAACTTGGCTATAGTGAATAATGAGCAATGAATATGGTTGTATGTAGCTTGGCTGTGTACTGGCTTGTAATATTCTGGGTAGATGACCAAGAGTAGTATAGCTGGATTGTAGGGGGAGCCCATGTTTCTTTCTTTTTCTTTTTTATTTTTTGAAGAATCTCCAAAAGTGCTTTCCAAAGTGGTTTTGCTAATTTACATTCTTCTCAACAGTGTATTAGTCTTCAAGCTCTCACATGGCCTTTCAATCAAAGCCACCAAAGCCACACTTCCTCTTCCATCTTAGTTAATTATAACTAAGAGACCCATGCATATTTTGCCTGACTTTGAACCTATTTCCTCAGATCTCAGCCTTCTGAATAGCTATAATTATAGGAATCAACCCCAGCACCTGACTAATATCCATTTATTTTCACCATAGTACTCAATATTTATTAAATACACATGCATCATATGACTGTAGAAAAATCTATTTTCAAAATAACAGCAGTATCTACAGTGTAATTTAAAATTTTATAAACCAAATGCTAACCATATGTTCTATAAACAATAAACAGTTACAAAGTGAAGAAATATTACTTTAAACAATTTACTTAATTCTTTCATTTTTACAAGAAAATACACTATATCTTCTTAAGTTGTTCGTTAACATAATACATCATTGCAAATGTTTATTCAGAAATGACTTATCCTAGTCAACATTATTGATACTGCTTAAATTAATTGGACATGCTTTCCTGTATGATGAGATTGCATGTTTCAAATATACTAGATGTCAAACAAAAGACAAACTGAAGATTGGAAAAATTTAAGTAACCATAATAAATTTTGTGAATATTATTGGGAAACCAGAATGTGCCTTACATACTAGTTTTCAGCTCTTATTTTGGAAGAAGAAATCTTGTAGCTGAGTGAATCTATGTTAAATGGAATCTGTTTGTCAGTGGAGAACCAAAGCTTCTGGTTGAAATATATGAAGGAGACAATAATCAAAGGAAAAATTAAAAGAGAACTTTTTAGAATATGAAGATGTAAGTAAAGTCGATACTTTAAATAAACACATCCTCTAATATTTTGAAATTTTATTTATTTTGACATCTTTTACTAGCATAGATGAATAGTTAAATGTAATATAATTGTCAGGATTCTGCAGGTCAGTGTGGATATTGTGGTTTGAACAAATTAATAAAAGTTATCATCTATTCTCTTCATTTTAAACATTAACACTGTAGATATTCCACAATCTAAAATAGAATATGCTCAAAGTACATCTAAACTAAGTTTGCTTGTCAAATTAGTATCTAAGAGAAATCTAACAGCAATCTCATTAAGGAGATCATTTAGGACATGATTAAGAAATGTGTTAAGAATGGAGCTGGAATGTAGTTCAGTGGCAAAGTGTTTGCCTAACAAGGGCAATGTCCTGGGTTCAATCCCCAGTAAAAAAAAAAGAAAAAGCCAAAAAATATATAGCTAGCCAGGTGCTGGTGGCTCATTCCTGTAATCCTAACTCTTCAGGAGGCTGAGATATGAGAATTCAATTCAAAGCCAGACCACACAAGAAAAGTCCAGGAGACTCATAATTCCAATTAACTACCAGAATCAGAGCTGTGGCTCAAAGTCATAGAGATGTAGCCTTGAGCAAAATTGGTCAGGGACAGTGCCCAGTCCTGAGTTCAAGTCCCACAACCAAAAGAAAAAAAAGTTTGGAGAATATTCTTCATAAAGCAACTCACTCAAAGTGTAGCTCTACACATTGTATGTTTACTTGTACATCACATACATTGATCTGCATTAACTTCAGAAACAAAGATTGAGAATGTGATTAAAGTATAAAGATTATTGGTATTCAAACCTGCTCTTTGCAGTTTGACCATTGACAGCTGGTTCCCTTGGCTTTGCTTCTAATTTAAGCTATTCAGGAGTCTGAAATCCATACAATCATAGTTCAAACCAGTCTTGAGAGGAAAGACCATGATACTCTGTCACCAAAAGAACCAACAAAAAAAGCCAGGCTAGCGTATGATTTAAGTGGTAAGGTACAATGTACAAATAAGCCAAGACATTAAGAAGCATTGAGCTCAAACATCAATATAAATAACACTCCCCCCACATGTAATACTAATAGTAATAATTAATATATGACACTGACATGCTGTAGTACAGGGTCCTTACACTTATATCCAGTGTCCCTGCTGATTAACAGTCTCCAGTACAGTCTTATCCCAAGCACCTCAACATAGATAAGTAAACAAAAAATAAATAAAACTCCAGTACTTAATATAAATCTAACAGGTTGATTTTCTAAGAGATTATATATTCCAGAAGCAATATATCCACAGCAAAATAGTACATTGTAACACTCAGGCAAAAATTATGGGAAAACAATGCAACAAGAGCCGAATGAATTATGAGGATAAGCTATAAAACACAAACAATTGAATGTGCACAAAAACAACAGAGAGGGTGATTAAAGGTGAGAATCACAGGGAAAACATCTGAAAAGTTTTCAAATTTGGTCAGAGACGTTAAGTCTCACCTGGAAAAACTAACTACAAATACCATAAAATAAAATATATTAAAGCTATAGTTTGTTTTTCATAATCTAATCACTAATTTGCAAAGACAAATAGGGCATCCTAAAATGGTCAGTTTGAGGTGCACATTTATTTCAAAGGATAAAGACCATAACATCTCAAAGCACTTTTTAGACAGGTTGAAAACAGAGGAAAGACAATGGCTACAATTCTAACCTTCTATTACCATCCTTAAAACTAAAATACATATACATATCAGGAAAAACATAGAGAAACCATCAGTAGCCAAATGTTAGTAAAAGTAGTTAAGGAGACAGGAGCAAAGTTGTCCAAGCAGAAAACAGAGAAGGGAAGAAAAAACACGTAAGAAATTAAATTTAAAGGAAAATTAATTGTAAAAATTAATGATCACAATGTGTATGGAAACTTAAAATATATTTAAAGTTTTAAGACATCGACACAAGTTCCAAAACTCGAGACAATAAAATAGAACTATTAAATGAAGCAAGTATGCTTCTAAATAAATTGCTAAAATTTATACATGTTGCTAATTGACACTATTTATTGTGACTTGGCAAGTGTCTTCCTGAAAAAAAATGCTGGAAGAAAACACATAATTTTAATGTAATGTTACATTTAGCTATTCAGAAATTATATAGGGATTTTTAATTATGGTCTCAAATCAATGGGAAATATCATATATCAGAATGGATAGGTATTCTAAGATAATGTGTCCATACATCTATGTGAATGTGTTTTTATTATATAGTTCTGCGTTTTTTCAGCAAAGACAAATGTCTTTAATCATAAACACATTTTATTAGTGCTGTCTAGTAGAATGCATGAAAATTTAATTTGAAATGATTTATGTTTCTCAAGCAGTCTTCACAATGGCTTGTCCCTCTTTAGTCACAGCAGGGTATACTTATGAGCCTGTATATTTTATAGTCAGAGAGCTTTACATGAATTGTTAAAAGGCCAATAGTCTGGTAAAGTCTATGTATCTAATTGAACATTCTCTGCACTATTTTAGCATATTTATTTCTGCTTTATTTTAGAGTTCTCTAAGATTCCAATTTTTATAAACCAAGAATTGAGTTATTTTCTCTTACAATTATAACTAAAGAATCAAAGCCTTTGTCAATAGACTTATTTCCAATGTGAAAAATGAATCATAATAATTAATTCGCTTTGAAGCATATAGATTGTGTAACTTAAGCTACCCACATTAGAATCCATACCACATTTCTTCCATAGTTATTTGCATTTAACAATGAGATGACTCTGTTTTCAATATGGAGACAATTATATTCTCTGAACAATCATTGTACAACTTGACCCTATTGTACAACTGTGCATCTTAAAATGAAACATTTCTAAAACCTAAAACATTTCTTATTTACTTTGCGTTTTGAAACTTTTATAGATATTCATATTTTAAACATATTTATGTAATTTTTTTGTGTGTCGATGAGTGACAGATTTGATAGTCGAATGGTTAATACAAGACAACCAAGGAATAACATAATTAGTTGAGATATGCAGTTGTTAAATCTATGTCTCCTAGGCTGCTACAGAAACGTGATCCAGTTTCCATAATGATTTATGACATGAATGAGTGAGTGATCTGTCAGATGAACAAATACAGGTTCAAAACAAATACAGTTTCCTAAACCTAAACTTAGTTTGAATATAGAACGTGATTATTTCAACTGCACCATGGAGTGCATAAGATTTAGCACAAACATAAGTGAGATTCTGAGAAAAGAAATATGAAGGAAAAAAAAGGAGGAGGCTACAATGCTTGATAAGAAATGTACTCATTATCTTGCCCATGTAATTGTAACCCCTCTGTACATTATATTCACAAAAAATTAAAATTAAAATTAAAATTAAAAAAAAGAAATGCAAGCTTACTAAACTGTTCTTAAATATTTTGAAAGAGCTACATTCTACCTTCAATTTTATAAGGTTTCAAAATTTAAGAAATTAATTACTAAATTAATTACTTAATCAGGTAATTAGTTAGTTAACTAATTGTTTGTTCATGCCAGTAGTAGAGATTCTTGAAGTCAGGGCCTCACCATCTCCTTTGGCATTTTCAATCTATTTGACACTTTACCACTTGAGCCACAGCTCTACTACCATAACTTGGGATTTTGTTGTGGATAAGGGTGAATGGTCCAGGGTTAAATTTCCTGCACAGTGTAAGATGTTTCTGTACATTGGATCTCTCGCTGGTTCCAGAAAGGCTCTCAAACCTACTTATCCTCTCTGTTAGAAACAGAGAATAAAATAGAAATATACAAACTGGGCACTTGCGGCTTATGCTTGTAATCCTAGCTACTCTGGACGCTGAGATATAAGCATCGTGGTTGGAAGCCTTCCAGTGCAGAAAAGTCCATGTCCATGAGACTCATCTCTTATCTCCCTTTAACCACCAAAACCCAGAAGTGGCACTGTAGTCAATGTAGTAGAGGGCTAGCCTGGAGTGAAAGAGGTCAGAGATAGTAGCGTCGGCCCTGAGATAAAACCCTATGACTGACAGGAAAAGGGTAAATTATAATAGAAAAAAATAGAGCGAGAATTATATACATGCAAACAGAGAAATGGAGAGAGCAAGGAAGACAGCAAGAATGCATGACAATAGCCATTGATGATTAAATATACATAGAAAAATATATATTTACTCATATCTATAAATAACATTTCAGTACCTAATTTTAGATTTTATTCTCTGATCTAGGAAAATGGCTGACTCATAAGTCTCAGTCCTAATAATAAAGAAATAGTGGCAAAAATGACTTAATTAATTCTGTGAAGACAAATTAAACTTCATTTGTAAGCAAATGTCATGAATCCAGAAATGCATACTACTTCTATCCAACTCACTGCTAAATGTTGCCAAGGAAAACAGGTTTACTCAATTTAGCACACTATAGATGTGGTGGTCATGAGTGGTTACTTATCACCAATCCTAGTTTTATTCTTCCATTCTAACAAAATGCTTCAATCAACAAAACCACTTGAATATGGCACATAAAACACATGTTCTGAATTGATCTAGGGCACACAAAAATCACTCTAAATAATAGACAAAAAATAGAAACGACTCTAGAGAAAAAGACTTCATAAATGAATATCTATGAAATCAGTAAAACATATAGTATATGAGAAATAAATTATGATATGGAATAAATGTGGTGTTTAATTTTTGAGGTACAGTGAGGATGAAGTTCAGTAGGAGATGCCATATTCAAGGCAGTTCCCAATGAGTAAGTGAGATCTGAGCAAGGAATTGAAGAATCAAAATTGGTAGCTTGCCTGGGAGTTGATGATTAGTGGTAGAAGTCTACCCTACCAATGACAAGGCCTTGCATGCAAGCTACTACCAAATTGATAGATAGGATAAGAATATTCTAAAAAGAGCCGGGCGCTGGTGGCTCAAGCCTGTAATCCTAGCTACTCAGGAGGCTGAGATCTGAGAATCGCGGTACAAAGCCAGCCCGGGCAGGAAAGACCGTGAGACTCCTATCTCCAATAAACCACCAGAAAACCGGAAGTGGCGCTGTAGCTCAAGTGGTAGAGCGCTGGCCTTGAGTTGAAGAGCTGAGGGACAGCGTCCAGGCCCAGAGTTCAAGCCCCATGACTGACCAAAAAAAAAAAAAAACCAAAAAAAAAAATTATATGAATATTCTAAAAAGATGGACTGGGGGACAGTGGAGGAGTCAGTATTGATCAGAAAACAACATAGAAGTTAGTTTCTTAAGTCATAAAATACAAGAATGAGAGAAAACATGTCAAAGAATTACGGATGGTTGTGAAACTCATGTTAAGACCAACTTACCTATAATTCTACATGCCTGACAAGCCACAGAATAGTTTTGAGTAGAAGGGAAAAATTAGCAGAATCACAACTTAGAAGTTTCTGTCTGTTGTGTTGAATTTATAAAAGTATGAGAAACAACAAAAAAGAAATTATTCAAGTCTATTGCCATAATTCAAGAAAGAAAGGTTCTGGTTTCAACATAAATATAACACTAAAGGTGATAGAAGTAATTAGACTTAGTGTACAGTTTGAAAAATATTGCCAAGAGGATTTTTTATGGATTAGAAAAGCGGAAAGGTTCCATTGTTTCGAGATTGGACTATTGAAATTCAGAGAGGATGAACTATGATACTCATTTGCAGATCTTAAGGCATTAATAAAATCAAACAGACTGCTTTCTTTCAAAATGTTGGACAAAATATTACGTTTTATTCTTATTCCTGCCAGTTTTATTTTGGATTACCATTATTTTCAGGTGAACTTAATCTTTAGTGATATATTTTTTAAAAACAAAATACATATAAGAATGAACTGTTTATTTTTTGTCACAAAGAGAAATGAAATATCTATTTTCTGCTCAAATAAACTTAGAATATGAGTTAATATCTGATATATCATTAAGTAAAATTTTCATTTATTTCTTTGCATTTGGGAAATAATAGCTCTCTTAACAGCAGTTTAATACATCATAAAGAAATGTAATAAGTAAAGAGCCAAGCATCATAAAAAGTTTTAAGATGTCCTGAGATTATTTTCTTGACTATATACAATTTGGCCATATGAACATTAGCATGGAATCTACTCATTTTTAAGTAATAGAACTTGTCATGGTGTGGCAACAATGAACTCTTCAATGTCTGTTTCTTAAACCACAGGCAAATAAAAACACAGGCTTTTATTTAAAAATCACCAAGGAATAAAGTTTAAAGTTTTGCAACGAAGATGCTTGTTGTAAATGAAAAGACACATACATAAGTGCCTGTGATTCATGAAGATAGCTGTAAATACAAGACATTGCCAATAAACCTGACAGTGGAAAAACAAAATATACGCAGTGATTGTGATTTTTCTTTAAACTCCTTCCAAAGATAAATGAGAAACAGTGGGAAAAAAGCTACTGGACAATTAATAACATTACTTTTCATCTCTTTGATTTACTTTTGTTGCCTCATTTTTTATAATTTCATGGGTTTGTACTTGCCACTCTAATCTTTCCCTCTTGCAATTTTGTGTTGATTTAAAATTGTCTTTCATGTGGCTTATTATTATTCTTCTTTTATTATTGAACTAGTTATTTCTTCTTGTTTGCCTAGTATTTTTATTCCTCTACATCATGGCTCTATTTAAGAGTTTTAAAAAGTATGAGGTAAAATTGAAATATGTTTGTAAAAATGAAGGAAAGGCTCTGTGGTAATATATTGAGGCTTAAGCCATGCTAACAGTATCAGAGAGTATCAAGGGTTCATTTTGCTTGTCAACGCTGCTCCTACATTTCTATATAAAGACTCTAGATGAGAGGTCTCTTCCAAGGTCAGGTACTTATAATGTCAGTCAAAAGCATGAGGAGATTTATTAGGTAACAACATGTGTCTATGCACGCATTCTATGCATTTTGCCCTTGTCCAATATAAACACTGAGGAGATGTTTGAAGCTGTGTGTAAACGTGGTCCTAATGAATAATAAATGATGATACACTGTTTGATTTCAAACTGATGGGCTCTTCACATGGCACCATTTTTCTAGAGAGGGCTACCTTTTTTAAATGCATGATGAATTATACAAAACTGGTATTATGTGAATCAATACACACCAAAGAGAAGAATGCAATATAAATATCAACGAACCACAAGAACTCGCATATCTGTGCAAACTCAACACACATATGCTCAAAGATAAGTATTTATCTAGATTTATATATTCTTATGAAAGTACATGGTCCAATAAAGGATATGTTTAGCTTGATTAAAATGATTATTTTTATTATAGTTTTTAACTTTGGAATGACTTATTTCAAAACTTTCAAAATTTGAATATCTGAGAGCTGTAATATTTACATGAACTTATTAATGATTTTGAATGTGGGCATTTCATTAGTATAACCAAAATGTTATTTTATGATTTTAAGATGTATACATCCTTATTTAGCTTCTTCCTAGGAAATGTAAAGCAAATTCTTTATAGTATCGATGCTTTTGCTGCACAATATAAACTACAGAGAAATTCAGTATCACTGCATTATTGGTTTTAAGCTATGTTTAGGAGTTAGAATTATTATTACCTCTTATGAAACATAAATTTTATGAAATTCCACTATTATGACATTTTCTTCCAAATTTTCCCACATTTGTTGAAGAGAAATAATAATATATATCTACCTGTCAGCATCTGGAAAATTAAAATATTAACTATATCAAGGTATTATTAATGTCTCCTAGAAAATAGCAAGTGCCTAAAATTCCTGTTTTCTTATCAAATGGATACTTCTTTAATTTATAAATTATAATAAATTATAATATATAATAAATTATAATATATAAATTATATAATATAGAAATTTATACTTTATAAATTTAAAAAGTATGTTAAGTGGTTCTCACATGAGATAATATTTTCAACATAAATGGAAGAGCAGAAAGCAGTGTGTGTGTTTGTATATATGTGTGTGTGTGTGTGTGTGTGTGTGTGTGTGTGTGTGTGTGTGTATGTGTGTTGATCATGAGGCTTGAACTAAGGGCCTGGGATGTTGTCCTTCAGTTATTTATTTATTTATTCTTTCTCAAGTCTAATATTCTGCCACTTGATCCATTACTCAACTTTAGGCTTTTTGATGGTTACTTTGGAGGTAAGAGTCTCATAGATTGTTTTTTTGCCTGTTGACTTTAAATCACAATCTTCTGATCTCAGCATACTTCATTGTAATGATTACGTTGTGATCCACTGGCACCTGGCAATCAATACGTTCACAATTAATTTATATTTACTGTTATATCATGGAAAGGGACACATTAAATTTCAGGAAGGTTAAGAAGAGCTAGTGAATAGATGTTTTTATGTTCACTTTATATTGAATACAATTGCTAGATATTTTTTAACTTTTTATTGTTATAAAGGTGATGTACAGGGGGGTTACAGTTACATAAGTAAGGTAAAGAGTTCATTTCTTTTTTCTCTGTATTTCAACCTGTTGAATTGTTATTCGGATGTTTATATATTTCTGTGTTGCTTAGAAATTTCACATTTAGAAAAAGAACTTGTAACATTCCCATTGACTTTGAAATGTTTAACTTTAAAGAACAATATGCTGATTGCCCAGATTTGATTGTCTAATAATGGCACAAGTCAAAACATATTATATCCCGGTGAGCCCCCACATTGAGAGTGTGAGGCTCAGAGTTCAATCCCAGAAATAACAGAAAGCAAAGCAAAACAAAAATAAAACAGCTCACTGTACCTCTAACGTATATAGAATTGTTATGTGTCAATCAAAAACACTTTAAAAGGAAAAGATAATATGGAAAGAAAAAGTATCTAATTTTTATTTTGTTAACAGCCATTATTTTGCAATCTATCCTTAATAGAGAAAAATTTTCTTTGTGAGGTTGTCAGAATCTTAGGCATTGTAAGCCATGATAGAACAGCATTATTGTTTTTTTTTAATTTTTTAATTTTTTATTTTATTTTTTTTTTGTGAACATACTGTACAGAGGGGTTACAATTACATGGGCAGGATAATGCGTACATTTCTTATCAAGCATTGCAGCCTCCTCCTTTGTTTACCCCTCACATCCCTTCCCAGCCTCCCCCCACACCCTCCCACCCAATCCTCCCCCCCCCCACCAACGTTGTAAAGCTCATTTTCGACATAACAACTTGTACTTCTCATTGTTGCAACAGGTCCACCTGTATCCTTAAACGACTTGTTTTTCCCCATCTCCTTCACAAGTTATACTGACATCAAATACAGTGAAAGCAGGGGTTATACTGTGGGGGAGGGACATACAAAGCAACAAAGAGATAATCTTATAAATGCGTTAGAAACAAATGCATGAAAGAAAAAAACATTAAAATACGTATCTAAGGAGAACAGCATTATTGTTGAAAGGTCATAGTGGGAAACAAAGATACAAGTGAAGAAAGGCGAAGACTGAGAATGAGGATAGACTCTTTTGACTTGGTATATTCTTAAATTTCCTGGTTCTTCTCATATAACTTCTAATTATGATATGACAGTGGTATTTCTACTAATGTGAAAATCATACTAGTATTGTTCTCAGAAGAGATACCAGCAAAATGATAATAAAAATATAGTAAAAATTAATCATTATTGTGGTATATGGATATAAAAAGGAGCAATGTATAAATATATGAATATACAATTATAAAATTACATGTATTAATATAATATATATTTATACTGTATTCACATATATATATGTATATACACATATCTAAGTATATATGAGGATACATAGATATACACATATCTGCATGTATATGTGTAAACAATATAAAAATATCCGCTAAGCACAATTTAAAAAGCTAGAAAGAGGAAGGGGAAAATAGGAAGATGTTGGAGAGAGTGAACTTAATCAGAATAGATTGTTAATACGTGTAAAATTCTCATATTTATACTCTCAATATAACTAATGCATGATGACTTGAATTATAAAACAGAATTATGTAAAGGGATTACATTTGGTAAAGTTAATATAAATATTGTTTCATATACTTAAATTCTTTTCCTCTTTCCTACACAAATTAGTATCCAGAAAATATTTAAAGGTGAAGACAATGCTTTCTAAAAGTCAAAGTTTAAAATATGGACTTTTAGTTTAATTTAGGGGTTATGGACAAACTTTTACACTTAGGTGTTTTATATATATATATATATATATATATATATATGTATATATATATGCATATATGTAATTACAGACATTATTCTCTATACATTGCACAAGTATGTATGTATATTTATACATACACTTTTATATATACCTACATACATATATATACATACACTTTTGTGTGTATAGAAGAAGAAACTTGTTCTGCTTTCATTTTTACCTTTACAGTATTTTCTGCCAAATAATTTTATAATCCAAGGGAATTTCAAAAATCCATAATTGTGATTCTTTAACTTTTTCATATTGGGTTTGAACTCAGAGCCATGTTACATGCTCCACTTTAACTGGATGGAGCTTTACCACTTGAGCCACACACCTACTTATATTTTTGCTGATAGTTTTGCAGAGAGGCAGGACATTTCTACCAAAGCTGGCCTCAGTCCTCATTTCTCCAGATCTTCGCCTCAAGTGTGGTTAGATATTTCAGGTGTGAAACACTGAAAACTAGCTTAAAATTGTTAATGCTCTAATTCAGGCTTACTTTAACGATTAATGGGTTCTTGATATCATACCTGTCATAAATTTCAAATTTGGGTCTTCCTTTTTCAATATTTTTCTTATTGTAATCCATAAGCGTCGAAAGGTCCCTGTTTCTTCCTTAAGTGTGAGCACTTTCCTCACTTCACTTTGTTGAAATGTTTCTTCCATCATTTGATTTCAGATAAAAAGAAATTTAGGCCACAATTGCAACTAGAACTACTCATCCCAGACAAGAGTTTTAAGTGAGTCAATCAAGAATATTGTTAGATTCATACTTAGTTTGATTTGTATAAGTATATTTGACTACCTACCTCTTTAGTCTATGCTGTGTAAATATATTGTTAGCTGTTTGGAAAATAAAGGTAGAGATGTCATGAGTGTAGACAGAGAAAACAAGAAAATAAGGGAGGAAGTGGCACTGTGGTTCAAGTGGTAGAGCACTAGCCTTGAACTGAAGACCCATGATGGACAAAAAAATGAAGAAAGAAAAAAGGAAAAGAAAAGAAATAAGGGAAGGAGACATACAATATATCAACACATTAACCCAGAAAATTAGATGGGTTCCTGTAGCTTATCAAACGCTTTAATATGTAATATTAAAGGCTTTAAATATGTAATATGTAATATTAAAGGTTTTAAATATGTAATTATTACTTATGGAGTGGACTAGGGAATGATGTATTTGATAAGCAGCAGCAAAAATCTACTGAAGACTAATATTTGTTTTAATAAGACCAAGACAGCACAGAATGAGCAATTTCCATTTATAATGTATTGATTGCTTAGGGAAGAACTCAGAAAGAAATCAGATTTAAATGAGATAAGATTTTATAAAGCAATTACACCAAAGAAAGCAAGAGCAAATCTGGGTGTTTGTGGCTTACACCTTCTATCCTAACTATTCAAGAGGATGAGATCTGAGGATCAATGGTTAGGTTCAAACCATTATCCAAACCATAATCTTCAGAATTCAGGGCCATAGGAGCCCAGCTTTAGAGATTTTTTTATCCACATGTAACGTCCAAGACTTGGGGTTCATTCACAGATACGAGATGTCACCAGTGCTGCCCCAGCCCACACCTTGTTGCAGCTGAGTAGCAGGACAATCATATCCCCTAATAGGGTGCCTCACCATCCCAGAGAATGAAGATTGCAGCCTATCCCCCAGAATGCTCCAGTGTCAAAACAAAATAGTCAAAATATGAGCCCAGATAGAATAGACACCCAGAGTTAACGGAGATCTCACCAAGGCAGTTTAGTTCCGTGGCGAAGGGAGCCAAGACACTCTACCCAGAGTCAAGCAGGCATGCCAGGCAGGGTGACCCTTGAGCTTTTTATCCTAACACAAGGAGTGGTAATGTGCCTGAGCGAGAGTAGGCCTTGGGCTCACATTGTATGATTGACTCTCAGGGGCTGATTTGAGGAATGTGGGAAAATGGAGTAGGTTCTTTTAACTCCATTGGTAAGGACTCATACCCTTGACACAGCTGTCTGGTTATAAACAACACAGATGATTGTTACAGTTTGAAGTTAAGATGTGAATTATTCCAGTAAATGTGTGCTAACAAATGGTAAGTTGCTGCAAGTTGGAGACACTTTGATTTGACAGAATGGATTGCTTTTTATCAAAATAGCAACAGGAAAAAGCAGTTTACAAATGCTCTATAACTCAAGAACTGTGTGACTTTATTTTACAAAATTTTAGGAGAGTCTATTTCTGGCAATCAAACAGCCATAAACAAAAAAGAATACCAGGATTACATGAAATATTATTCTATGCAAACTACTCACAGATTATTTTTTGTATTTTTGTTGTTCTTGTTTGTGAAGCTTGAATTTAGAGCCTGGGCACTATCCCTGGGTTCATGTTGCTCAAGGATGGTGCTATACGACCAAAGTAGTGGTTTTCTGATGAGTTATGAGAGATGAGTGTTTTGGACTTTCCTGTCTGTGCAGTCTTCCAACTGAGATCCTCAGAATTCAGCCTCCTGAGTAGCTAGGATTATTAGGCATGAGCCACCAGTACCCATCTTATTTTTGTAGTTTCTAACTTATACTCATACCTGCAACAAAAACATGCATTTTAGTATCAGCTAATTGTGCTTAATCATCCTTTTATTGGGAGTAGGAAATTAATGAAATGTCTAAGCCTGCTCAATATGATATCCACTAGTGAATTATACATAGTTATTGGACATGTAAAAATGTGGTTAGTACACACGACTACTAGAAGAAGATCTTGAAGAAAGCTGAGACAGTTGGCTGCAGTTGGGGCCAGGTAAGACAGAGGAGCACAAACATACTGTGTATTAGAGAAGATCCCTGGCAACTTTCCTGTTCTGATATCAAGACAAAGGCTGGTTCAATCCATTGTTCTCTCTTAGGGGAACATGGTACACTAGGTGTGGGATAGAGCCTTGGGGGATAGAGGGAACAAATTCAGAAGCAGACTAGTATCTTGCAGTCTGGAGGAGTGGATGGAAATTATTTGGAGGGTATTTCTGCGATGTAAAAATATATGGACCAAGTTGTAATATGAGGAAAGAGACTGTAAAATGATGCAGTATCCAGTGTCCCTACTGTCTCTCACTCACTCATCCCCTAAGCTCTGGGGTCTGATCCTCCATAGTCCCAGGATAAAGGGGATTATGACAGTGGTCTGAGAACAACCACTCAGGATCACTTGGTGATTGTAATTGTGGGATGGAAGACATTGTCTTGAGCAATTTGCAGTAAAACTGTGGAGGCAACCAACTAGAGCTATTCCTACTTATCAGCCCAAGTGGGCAGGTTAGATGGGGAGGGCAAGCAGGAGCTGGTACTGTCTTGATCCCCAAGTAGGCATGTAGATGTGGGAGGACTGTAGGAGCAGGTCTCATGGTGACAACACCCACTGTGTCTGGATCACAATGATCCCACAATTCATACCTGTTTCTAGCTGACCAATAAGATAAAAGAATTGAGGCCACACCCACATTCTGTGCTGCCTAGTACCACTGGCATTTCCCGCTATTGGTTCTTACCTCTAGCAGCAGGTGAAGGAAGCAATTGTGCTATGTGGTGATTGAGTGAATTTCAGAGATCCTGTAGGAAGTGGGTGATTGCAAGAATAGAGGTGATTTCAGAAAGTCTGGGAATATGGTCCCTCCCTTCCCCATCCCAGTGCTGTGATATCTAACCAAACCAGACATACAAGCAAAATAAAATTTTCTTTAGGCAAGAAAGTACAGAAAGAGTATCTGGAGAGGAATTGTCCTGGTGGACCCACTGAAAGCAACCAAACGAAAACTGAAAACAGAGGTAACCTCAAAACAAACATTACTGGGAACTGTAAATCAACCAAGGGTGAGACCAAAAACCATGCAGACCCAGAATTTCCCTCTGGTTCCTTTTCTGCTATTGTCCCTTCCTCTGACACTAGAATCACTAAAAATATGTCAGAAGTCCTACTTCACCCAAGAGAATAACCAAAAGACAAACAAAGTTAATAAGAGAGCAGGCATAGCTGGAGTTAATAAGAGAGCAGGCATAGCTGGAGAGAAAGCTGGAGACCATGAAAGAATTAATGAAAGAATTAAGGCTGGAGAGAGACCATGTTGTGGAGGACTTGAAGGTGGAGAGGCCCATGAGGAAAGACAAAGTTCAACAGATGAACCAACTGAGAGATGAGAAAGAGCAATGGGTGAGATAAGTGTTTGACCTAGAAACCAATATGGTGGAACTTCAAAGGCAGTTGGCAGAGCTGCCCTCCCAGCAGCAGCCTGCAGGACCAACTCAGACCAAGCTACAGCTTCAAGCCAAGACCTATTAGTTGCAGAAGTAGCAACAGAAATGGGAGAAACTGTTACATTCAAAGGCAGGAAAACTAGAGCCTAAGTCTCCAGAATCTGAAGCAGCATGGGTGGCTGTGGTAACTGGAGCAGCAGGGAAAGGCCTGGGATCTGCATGAGCTCTTCAAGACAATGGAAAGAGTACATATACACGAAGCCATGAGATGCACAATTTTGCATAACCTAGAGATCAAAAAGCAGCTGGGGGTCAGCTGCAGGATGCCTTCCACAGGCAAAGAAAGAGAAGGAGGTGCTCTCTAGTGTGCTGCACTCAGAGCTGCAGATGAAGGAAGAAGCTGGATCGGCAAGAGGAGAAGTTAGAAGAATGGAAAACGATGGCTGAGTTAAGGAGCCAAGTGGCTCAGAATTTCAGGAGCTTCATGAAAAGCTGCTGGATCTCAGCGCTACCTGCTAACAGCAAAGGGCCTACAATCTGCAGCTCACCTTAAAGGATGAGGCCTTGCTGCAGCACCTGCAGAAGCAGACACAGCTACTGGACAAAATTGGAGGACAAGAAGGTCCATCAAAAATTACACAACACTTTTCATGTCCCTTAAAACCACCAGACAGAAGCAGGAGCAGCTGTGGGAATCAGCTGAGCTTTCTGGCTTACACTAGAGAAGGAGAAGTGAGCAAAAAGAAAAGGGGTGATTCTACTTGTTGTGACTGTCCTGGAGGACAGACAACCCAAAGACCAGGTGGGATTTTTATCTTTATCCATTGATGAATTTTAAAAGGTGAAGCTCAGCCAGCAGCTGCAGGAGCAACAGACCTACTGTGGGTGCCTGGCCAATCTGGTAGTTAAGAGCCAGAGAAAGTTGAAACAGTAAGGTTTCTTCTCCAGGAGTTGAAACCATGGGATAGGAAACAGGATACACAAGTGCCTAAGAAGACCCTGAAATTCTGATTCATCCACAAGCTGCCTGAAAAATGTGGGCTACCAGAGGCAAGTGGATAAACTCCAAAATCAATGCAGCCAGCTGTCAAAACCTATCAGCACCATTGAAGAAATCCCTTGATTTCTATAAAGAACAGATGGAAGTACTGGATGAGCTATATCAGAAGAAAGATGAGTGTGTCAACCAGCTGTTCCAGGAGGAGAGGGAGAAGAAGGAGCTGCAGGAGCTGCCATTGCTTCTTGCAGATGAAGGCACCAGAGTTTCAGGACAAGATGCTGGCAGCCATCCAGACCCCTGCTGCTGAGGGCCACTCAAACCTATCAGGCTCCAGGAAGAGGGAAGTTATGAAGGAGCAACAAGATTTTGAAGAGTTAAAGCTTGAAGACTATGTGAAGCCTGCTGGAGGCGAGGCTGGGGTACCTTGGCGTCTCAAGGACCCCTACTACAGAGCAGATTATGCTCCAACAGCCTGCTATTCAGTACCTACATGAGCTTGCAGGCTTGGGCAATGATGGCTGCAAGACTGAGGCAAATGACAACTTGGAGATCATTTTTGCATGAAGATCTGGAGGCTTCCAGCTTGGAAACGGGCTCTTGTCCTCTAACTTACTTTGTTGCATGAGGACTAGGTGGCATTCTCTCAGGCCTAATTATAATGGGTGAGAGAGGGGAGGAGCCAAGCATACCAGAGGCTTCTGGGAGGTGGCCCAAATTCTAGAGACATTTAACAGTCCATTCATTACAAGGAAAGGGGCTCCGGTGTAGGTTTCCGGTGTAAATTCTTTGCAAATGAAGTGGGAGTGTGATGGCACGGTTTTATATTACTATATTATGGTAATAATGGAAAATGTTTGATTTCACAGTTTAATAATAGAGTATTTTAATTTCATAACATTACATTTTATTAATTTTTATGCAATATTTTAATATTATTGTATTGTATACATTATATCAATCATTTCATGATGTATGTTGTATGACACTGGCATCACTTGGGTTTTTGAAAATGTAAAGAATGCTGAGCTGGTCAATAGTGAATTTTCTTTTTTGTATGTTAAAATGTTACAATGATGATAGTGATATGAAAAAGTAATGAAAACCACGGAAAGCAAAAAAACATTAATGCTGAAATCCTGGAACAAAGAAAAGATGTGAGTTGAACAATTGGAAGTCTAATATAATTGGAGTTCAGACATATGGGTTACAGAAATGTAATCCAAAAATAAGAATATACAATTATGAAGTATCTATAGATATTGCATATCTTAATTTTTTAGTGAAACCTACTGATAGGGTATATGTTGAATATTATTGTTGAACTAAAAAAATAAAATTCAAACTAATATGTTACTTAGTCTTTGTAAGTGGATTAGATTCTGCAGGTCTAATGATATAACTTTGACTCAGGTAATAAATAGAAAATTCAGAAAAAGTTATTCAGTGTTTAAATAAAAAGTAATTACACAAATTGATCTAAATGCCAAATGTTTCATCTGTCTTCGATTTTATGTGTATTAACATAAAATCACATTCGTTTTGAAGCAGAATAAATAGCTGAAATAACATTAATGTTTCAAAAGTATTTTCTTAATTAAAAAAAAATTCCTCCAAGAAAAAAGTTAGTGTGGTCTTAGCTACCAGAACAACTATGTTTATTGCAGCATTATTTACCATAGCTAAGATATGGAACCAACCCAGATGCCCCTCAGTAGGTGAATAGATCAAGAAAATGTGATATATATACTCAATGGAATTCTATGCCTCCATCAGAAAGAATGACATTCCCCCATTTGTTAGGAAATGGAAAGGCTTGGAAAAAATTATATTAAGTGAAGTAAGCCAGGCCCAAAGAAACATAGGTCCCATGGTTTTCCTTATTTGAATCTAGTATATGTATGAGTCAAGTGGAAAAGGTCAGATAATGTGATGTTAGGAAAATGAACCCTTAAATATGTATTTTAATGTTTTTTGTCATGCATGTGTTTCTAACGCATTTATAAGATTATTTCTTTGTTGCTTTGTATGTCCCTCCCCCACAGTGTAACCCCCGCTTTCACTATACTTGATGTCAGTATAACTTGTGGAGGAGATGGGGAAAAACAAGTCGTTTAAGGATTCAGGTGTACTTGTTGCAACAATGAGAAGTACAAAATGTCATGTCAAAAAGGAGCTTTACAATGTCGGTGTGGGGGGGGAAGGGGGGAAGGATTGGATGGGGGGGAGGGGGGAGGCCGGGAAGGGAGGTGAAGGGTAAACAAAGGAGGAGGCTGCAATGCTTGGTAAGAAATGTATGCATTATCCTACCCATGTAATTGTAACCCCTCTGTACAGTATGTTCTCAAATAAAATAAAATTAAATTAAAAAGAGAAAGGTTAGTGTAAAAATCACCTTTTGGCATACTCTACAACTGTGGCATGAAAAATTAAACAAAAGTAATGAATTATATATAGCTCCATATTAATAGCTTTTATGAAATTTTTAATGAATTACTTTAAAATGTCCTTCATTTTTTAAATCAGTTCAGAATTCTTGGATAAATTAAAATCGAGAAACTATATTACCAATAGAATATGAATACAGTATTTTTTATGAGATCAAAATTCCGATGAGAATAAAAAGATTGAAATGGTTCAAGTGATGAAGCACCTGACAAGTGGGAGGCATGACAATTTCTGAATTAAAAAACTTGGATAACTCCCCAAATGCAAGCTCAGCTAATTTTGAAAACCACAAGATACAAACTTGCCTACATTCTTGTGGAAAACTAATTAATGTATAGTACAACAATAAAAGATACAAAAAGGTAAGAAAAAAAAAAGTTTTTCCAATCCTGTACAAATTTCACTTGCACCTAACCAAAATACACAACACTTCTCACTGTCTAAGGAAAATGTAAGAGCCATTTCCTTGAAAGAGGATGTTAAAGGTGAGGTTTCCAGGATGGAAATTCCAACTCCAAATGATTTGTAAATTAACTTCCCTAAATGAGAACTCAGGTACACACCCTTTTCAAGGCCAACTCCCCTGAATCAGAGGACCTTTTCCTCCTATTTTTGTGTAAGGGAACATTCTTTACACTCTTTTTACCACCTCTCCATTGCTGACCCATTATATAGAGAAGTGTCTGAGCCAGTTTGTGTGTTTCTTTCTCTTGACCATGGAAATGTGAGTTTTTGGAATGTGGCTAAGAGTTCCCTTCTCTGGAGATACCTCAATAGCTCTCTCCAATCTCCTGTCAGGCTCCTTATTTCCAGTGGTAGCCAAGTGTCATAAGTGAAGAGACTCTCTATGTGATGGGAACTCTAAAGCAGAGAACCTTTCTCAAATGAAGCAAGCCACTAATACTATACTAATTTGAATTTATCAGTGCAGTAATCCCATTTTTTCATGAAATATGTGGTAACAATAAAATGTTAAATGTAAAAACCAATACTAAATGAAGATAAGATAAAGTAGCAACAATGTAACAAGAGAACAAATAAATATTTAATAAATATTTATTGCTATAAAAATAAACCCATGCAAAATTGAGTCCCCAGTGACTGCTTTTCACCCTGAATGGAGTTGGAGCTCAGAATAACAACAAAAAACAACACTTAATGCAGGGGGTACTGTTGTTTTACCAGTAATCCTTGCTACTCAGCAGGCTGAGTTCTGAGGATGGCAGTGTATAGCCAGGATTTACAGAAAAATCCAAGAGACTCTTATCTCCAATTAACCACCAAAGTGGAGTTGTGGTCACGTGGTAGAACAAAAAAATTCCCACAAGAACAGGGCTCATGCCCTAAATTCAAGCCCCAGGAAGAGTCTAGAACAAAACCGCAGTACTAGTTTCAGTGACACAAAGTTCTAGAGCAGCCTTTATATTAGTAGATCCTGTTATCCATCCTGGGAAGAAAATAAACAAACAGAAATACCTCTATCCTAGAGCATAGGGGTGTTGACACTTTCTATTAGATTGGATTCTTTGATTAACTTTCAGTACTCGTTTCTAAACAAGAGAAAATAGGTATACCCCGAGAAAGACCTGCTAATAATGGAGAAGAACTGAAAATGCATGGTTGAACACTAAAGATGAAGGCATATCTTTAAATAGAAGAAATATTTCATCCATTTGGTGGGAACAAATGAGCAGAACACTAACGTAGGCTAAGAGATTCATAATAAGTATGGTATAGCTTAATTTATATATTAGGCATACTGAGAGTTTAACAAGAGCCACCAATTGTAACAATATAACAGGATGCTGTGCAGGTGTGATGGTCCCTTGCTGCTGTCTCTCTTTCATTCTCTTTTTCATTCTTAATTGTTGTGTGTTCATCCGCTCTGTCCTTTTCATATTGAGATGAGAAAAATGCTTACTTGAGATTCTAAGATGTAAATGTAGTTTTAGGCTACTACTTCCTTGTTGACAATTCATATATAGGAGAATTTTCTTTCAAAGCTCAAGGGTAAACAGGGAAGAATAAGGCCTATATATTCATAGTAACAAAGCTTATGTAGGGACACTACAGAACCTACTACCCTAAGAGGAATATATTAATATCCTAAAAAGTGTGGTGAATCTAATATTAATAATAGGTTCTTTCAATGAAAAATTTCTATATGTATATATGTGAACAGTTTTAGTTTGTTCTCTTATCTGGCATTGAGTTATTAAAATATACATCAGTTTACCATACCATTTTATAATAAGTATAGTCATAAATGGTGTTCAAAATGAAGATAGGAGAAATGGGAGAGTGCTAGCCTTTGGCTAGCATTAAAGCTCAGGGAAGGATCCTATACCCTGACTTCAAGTCCAGGACTCACAGAGAAACAACAACAACAGCAGAAGGATGAGTAAGAATGGAAAATAGGCTTGGGAGGAAGTGACCTCGGAGCCTAGGATCTTTATTGAGTCACAGTCAGGTGATCATCGACAGTCAGGTGATTACTGGTTTCAGGCAGGTGATGGGAAAGCTGGGAGGGACTGGTCTGTGGGCAGACTTAACCCTGATCAAATCTCAAGCAAGAGCTAATTCTTGTCATCTCAGCTTTGTGCAAAGTATGACTCGGAAGATCTCAGTCCAGGAGAGCCTAAGCAGAAACACAAGTTCCTATTCCAAAAACGAAAGCAAACCTAAAAGAGGACATGGCTTAAGTGGTAAAGTACCAGCCCAGCATGAGACCTGACAAATTCCAAATAAAAAAGTGTAGGATGATCACCTATTAAGAAATACGAACGCAGCTACTTTTGAAGACCCACAAGATAAAGTGGATGATGCCAGTAATGTTGTCTACAGTCTGGTGGGAAAGTAATAAATGAATAGTCCCAATATAAAACATACACAGAAGTAAAAAAAATAAATGAAATAAAATAAAATAAAACAAACACAATAACCTTTTCCAATCCTGGACAAACCTAAGTTGCACCTAGCCAAAATAACCTAACCAAATTGTAAGAAGCATGTCTTTGAAAGAGGAAGTGAAAGTTGTGGTTGGCAGGATGTAAATTCCAACTCCTATTGATATGTAAATCAGCTTCCCTAAATGACCACTCAGTGACACTTCCTTTCCTGGGCCCACCCTCTTGAAGTATAAATAGAGTGGAATTGTGAGACTCAGGCATTGCTGAAGAAGATCCCACAGCAGCAGGACGGAGGCCATTTGGAGCTTGGATACCCCAGGTAGGGATCACAGTGGGAGAATCTACTCCTCTTTTAATTCTTTGCTCCTTGGTTTGGTGGTGGAGGTGGTGATGTTCTTTTGTTGGTTGTGGGGCTTGAACCCAGGGGTAGGGCAGTGTTGCTGGGCTATTTTGTGCTCAAGACTAGGCATTGTCCCTGGGTCACTTTGTGGTCCAGGTGAGTGCTCTACCACTTGAGTCACAGCCCACTTCTGATTTTGGAGTGGTAAATAGGAGATAAGCATCTGTGTCAGGAGGACTTTTATGTCCAGGCCAGCTTCAAAGATTGATCCTCAGATCTCAGCCTCTTGGGTAGCTAGGATTCTAGGGGTGAGCCACCTAGAATTCGCTCCTAGGAATGATGGACCCCGACACTGCCCAGGCCTTCCAGAAGGAACTGAGCTACGCCATCTTTATGAATACTTTCGTAGAGCTAGTCACCCTAGAGTGCAGTCACAGTTTGAGCCAACCTTGTCTCTGCTTCTGCTGGGAAGAGACTCAGACCCCAGCCAGTTGCCCTGGGTGCAGGGGACCCTGCCAGCAGAGTGACCTCAAAATCAACATGGTTCTGAGGAGCCTGGTGGCCATTGCCAGATGAGGCAGCCTCAGGCAGTTTCTGAGTTCTGAGGAGCACACATGTGGGGCACGTAAAGAAAGCAAGCAGATATTCTGTGAGATGGACAGGGCCCTGCTCTGTAGTGCTGCTCTCAGTCTCAGGAGCACAGGGCTCAGAAACACCGTCCCATAGAAAGGGCTGGTAATGAGCAGAGGGAGATGATTTCCAAGCAGATGCATGCTGTATGGGAAAAGACTCAAGAAATCCAGTGCAATTTACAGGAGAAGAGGAGACTCATCAACCAATGGATTTCGTATGTGAACCTATTCTGAGGCATGGCCAAGTATGTTTTAAGAATGCTGCAGCAGGGTGTCCAGGAGGTGGAAAGACACCATTCCCAGCTACTGATCAATGAAGGAAGAGCCATGTTACTGCAACTCAGAGAAAGGGAAACCCAAATGCTTCAGTAAATGAATCAGGAGCTGATTGAAATATACCAGAAGCCAGCGGTGGAACTGCTTCAGGATGTAGAGTTGACCCTAGAAACCTGTGAGTCAGTGTTGTTCTTCATGCCTGTTCCTCTGAGGCAACAGCTCAGTGCCCCTCTCATGCCTGAACTGAGAAAGAAACTCAGGAAGTACCTGGTAGAGATTTCCTTCAATGAATCTATGCAAAATCACGATCCTGGGAGCAGTGTTTGACACGACCATCATTATGCAAATTTGAACTCTGAAAAGTCCCTCCATTTTACTGCTTTTGGACGCCAAGTCTTCAGGTCTGGGAAACAATACTGGGAGGTTATTATGCATGACTCTTCCACCTGGGTCCTGGGAGTTGTTAGGGATTCTGCCATAGGGAGCAACCTCACTGAATCTGAGGACATTTTCCTCCTCTTGTTTGTGAGATGGAACACTCTTTACACCCTCTTTATCACCTCCCCATTGCTGCCTCACTATGTAGAGAAGCCTCTAGGCCAGGTTTGTGTGTTTCTTGATCTTGACCATGGCAGTGTGTGTTTTTGGAATGTGGCTAAGCATTCCCTTATCTGGAGATACCCCAATGGCTTTCTCCAAGTTCCTGTCAGGCTTCTTATTTCCTGTGGTAGCCAAGTGTCATAAGTGAAGAGACTCTCTATGTGTTGGGAACTCTAAAGCAGAGGATCTTTCTCAAATGAAGCAAACCACTAACACTATGCTAATTTGAATTTCTCAGTAATTCAATAATCCTATTTTTTCATGAAATATGTGGTAACAATAAAATATTAAATGTAAAAACCATTACTAAATGAAGATAAGATAAAATAGCAACAATGCAATAAGAGAGCAAATAAATATTCAATAAATATTTATTGCTATAAAAATAAACCCATGCAAAATTGAGTCCCCAGTGACTGCTTTTCACCCTGAATGGAGTTGGAGCTCAGAATAACAACAAAAAACAACACTTAATGCAGTGGGCACCATTGTTTTACCAGTAATACTTTCTACTCAGCAGGCTGAGTTCTGAGGATGGCAATGCATAGCCAGGATTTACAGAAAAATCCAAGAGACTCTTATCTCCAATTAACCACCAAAGTGGAGTTGTGGTCACGTGGTAGAACAAAAAAATTCCCACAAGAACAGGGCTCATGCCCTAAATTCAAGCCCCAGGAACAGTCTAGAACAAAAATGCATTACTAGTTTCAGTGACACGAAGTTCTAGAGCAGCCTTTATATTAGTGGATCCTGTTATCCATCCTGGGAAGAAAAAGAAGAAAAACAGAAACACCTCTATCCTAGAGCATAGGGGCGTTTACACTTTCTATTAGATTGGATTCTTTGATTAACTTCCAGTACTTATTTCTAAACAAGGGAAAAAAATGTATACTCAGAGAAAGAGCTGCTAATAATGCAGAAGAACTGAAAATGCATGGTTGAACACTAAAGATGAAGGCATGTTTTTAAATAGAAGAAATATTTCATCCATTTGGTGGGTACAAATGAGCAGAACACTAACGTAGGCTATGAGATTCATAATAATAAGTATGGCAAAGCTTAATTTATATATAGGGCATACTGAGAAGTTAACAAGACCCGCCAATTGTAACAATATAACAGGATGCTGTGCAGGTGTGATGGCTCTTTTTTGGATAATTAATTGTAGTTCTTTTATCTCCTGTTGCATTATCATATTGAATTAAAAATGCTTGCTTTTTTATTTTCCTTTCACTCTAGATACTTAATTGTTGTATGTTCATCCCTTCTGTAATTATCTTATTGATGTGAAAAAACTACTAACTTGAGATTCAATGATTTGAATGTAGGATTAGACTGGTACTTCCCTGTTGGCAATTCAGATATAGGAGAATTTGCTTTCAAAGCTCATGGTTCAACAAACAAGAACAGAAAATTGTCAAAATTGATTCATAGTAATAAATACTGGAATGTGAAAGCTTATGTCATCGATGCTACAGAACATACTGCCCTAAAATTAATATCCTAGATAATTTTCTAAAGTTTATAGTGAATAGAGTATTAATGATGTGCTCTTGTAAAACACACACACACATACACACACACACACACACACACACACACACACACGAGCATTATTTGGTTCTCTTATCAGTTTATCATATATATTAATTTACCATTTCATTTTAATATAAGCTTAGTCATATATGGTGTTTATTAGCCTTTTGCTCCAGGGACAGTGCATAGATCCTTACTTTAAGCTCCTGGACATTTTCAGGAAAAAATTAAAATGGATAAGTCACAATCGAAAATACACTTGGAGGAAATAACCTCACATCCAAGGATCCTTTTCTGACTCACAGTTAGGTGATAGACAGTCAAGTGATTACTGGGTTCAGGCTGGTGAAGGAGATGGGCGTAGGGGGTAGCCTTCCAGAAATCCTAACAATGATCACATCTCATCCAAAAGCTAGTCAAATTGGAATATGCCTGTCATCTCAGCTATGTACAAAGTTTCGATAGGAAGATCTCAGTTCAGGAGAGCCTAAGCATAAATACAAGATCGTATTCCAAAAATAAGCTAAAAAATGGTATGGTTTATTCAGTTCTGGTACTGTAATGTTGAATTCATACCATTTGTGTAAACACTGTAAACCAATTTATTTAACTCTACATTAATCTTTATAACAATGCAATGATGTTGGTCCAGTTTTTCAATTTAGAAAACCATAGGAGGGTGTTAATAAACATAAGATGGTGCTGAATTTATTAGAAGAATGTGTGGTCATGTTTCCCTGCATTAATGTGATTATAAAGAATTCAGTGTAGTCTTTATCTTCCCACACATGATTTTGAGGGTGACCTCATCTTCCTATTATCGGATTAAAAGTAGTATTTGTGACTTTGAACAATTTTGGTAGTTTTTGACTGTTGCCCTTTGCACTGCTGGTTTTATTTTTTTCTCATATCCGGAAAAAAAGATAAATTACTTGTTGTAATCATGCTCTATTTCCCTGACTTATACATTTAAATTTCTAATATTTATTTCTGTGAAATCTATGTTACCTTCTGAAATCATTCTGATATTTTATCTAATAATACAAACTTATACTATTCCATCTTTCTGCAATAATATCTTTGCATTAGTAATTAGTAATATCCTGGATACTGTGTTGTTCATTTCAGAAATTCATGATTATTTTTACTTCTGGCCTAGTTAATACCATTGACAAATGAGCTCAATAAATGAGATGTAGTCAAAATTTTCTACCTTATTTGTCTAGAAGTACTAATAAAACTACTATATTCTTGTTTGTGTTATGAATTTGTGGCATATATTGTTAGTTATTTTTTATTCATTTTTGTTTAATTAATTTATTTTATTTGCTAGTTTTCAAAAAAATTATTTGCATAGTTAAAGAAAGGAGTGGTCCTTCAGTAAAGTAGTTTGTGAATACAATGCATCTTGATCACTAATATAACCCCTTTTTAACATTTCCATTCATCCCTCCCAACTGCTTATGTAGGATATGCATTGAATTTTTTTTTTTTTGTCGGTCATGGGGCTTGAACTCTGGGCCTGGGCGCTGTCCCTCAGCTCTTCAGCTCAAGGCAAGCGCTCTACCACTTGAGCTACAGCGCCACTTCCGGTTTTCTGGTGGTTTATTGGAGATAAAAGTCTCACGGTCTCTCCTGCCCGGGCTGGCTTTGAACCGTGATTCTCAGATCTCAGCCTCCTGAGTAGCTACGATTACAGGCGTGAGCCACCAACGCCCGGCTTGAATTTTTTTTTTTTTTTACTAGATCCTACTTTCCACCAATTTACTATGTTCTATGTCTACTTTCATGGTAGAACACTTCAATTTTGTGCCTAGCAGGAGAGACTGTGCAACTCCCCAATTCCAGAACATTTATTTATTTTTACCTTTGTTATTTAAAGATTATCTAGTTTTCCATTTAAAAATCACTTTATGTGTAATTGGAAAATGTTATATTTGTTAAATTCATTCTATAAAATTTGGAGATTCTTTGTTTTTTGAACGTATATTCAATCATCATCACCTTGGAATTTCCTCAAATATTCATCATTCACAAAGAAATCTCATACATGACTGTAGCTACTCTGAAATCTCCTTAGACTTCCAACCCCAAAGACACTATGTTATGCCTGATTTTGATAATTCAAAAATTTGATGAAAATCAAATCATTTTATGCGTTATTTTGTGTGTGGTAGCCTTTTGTGAGTGTTTCCAGCTAATATCAATTCTCCATTTTTCTTTTTTTACTTGTTAATGGTCTACTTCATTAGTATAACATGTTTTGTGATCTGTCTTCCTATTGGTCAGCCTGAAAGTTTTTTTCAATTCTTTCACTGTCATTGATAATATTGCTTGATGATACACAAGTTTTGAACTTAAGTGTATAAAAACCATAGACAAAGTTTCTAGGCTTTACAAAGTTTCTAGGCTGTTTGGTATTTCTGTAGCTAACTTCGTGAGGAACTTTTACACTAATTTCCAAGATGAATGTGCTATTTTACAATGTACGAGAGCTTCAATTTAGTTATATCTAGGAAAATATATTCATATTTTCCTAGAAACACTCTAACAGTTAAAATTAGACCATCCTAGATTGTTTTTCACATAGGATTTAGTGCTTATCCTCAGGCTTCCCTAGAATTATGATCCTCCTGTCTTCACTCTGAGTAGCTTTATTTAAAAGCATGTGCCTTTATACTTGGCATATAATTGGTTTTGCATTTTTTAATTTTTTGGGGGGGGTCCGGACATGGGGCCTGAATTCTGGGCCTGGGCGCTGTCCCACAGCTCTTCAGCTCAAGGCTAGTGCTCTACCACTTGAGCCATAGTGCCACTTCCGGCTTTTTTCTTTTTGCTTTTGTGGTGCTGAGGAATCAAACCCAAGGCCTCAAGCATGCAAAACAAGCGCTCTACCACTGAGCCACCTTCCCAGCCCTATTTTGCTTTATTTTCATGCTCTCAGCTTAGAATTCTCTTTGAGTCTCTGTGGACATTTTGAACCTAGAATTTTGAATGATGTTGGAAGTCAAAGCTACAAAGAATTTTGGAGAGAGGCAATGCACTCTGTTAGCTTGCATTTTATGCTTGTGTCAGAAGATGAATGTAGGCCTTTTGGAGACAAAAGTGTAATTTTTTTGGATAAGGAGATGTGTTTGGGTGCTGGGTTCAAATGAAATGGTTAAGTAATATTGTCACTTTTTTTGGATTAAAAAATATGCAGGAGAGCAATACCATACACAACTAGGTGTATGGGTGACTGAGTTCCCAGAGAAGTTTAGCTAAAGTGGAAAAACACATGTTGATTGTGCAATATCTGAGCAGTTAGAATCAAAGGAGGGAAAATGAGAAACACACTTGTTCAGTAGTTCTCTCTGCTTCCAAATCACCAAAAAGTGTTACTTATTTCCTCTGCTTGGCCATTTTGTCTCAACCAAGATCAACTAAAACTCTTAACTGTGAAGCAACATAGCCTTCCCTTCTTTAACTGGTTTTGTATAGGTTATTTCTCAGTGATGAAAGTCTAACACATTGCTGAATTATATAAAATAATTAATAAACATCTTGAATTAAGTGATTAGAATTTACTCAGTTACAATGATGAAAATTGACATGCATTTTTAAAGAAGAATGACTGCCACAGTTTTGCATCAAAGATTTCTGAGCATAGAAATGCATAATGCATGACTCAGAGCAATCCTCTGGGAATAAAATCATTGCAATTTTTAAAAATCAGATAATGTAGGAATAATTTTGAGAAGATAATTTAAGTCCACTTGGTGAACTTTGAGAAAACAAGAACGGAAAGCTATTTTAATTGGAAAAAGTGTGTTATCTATTAAAGCTATATGAAACGCTTTTTTTAAAAAAAGAAATTCATATAAATAGGATCTCAGATCAAAAGGCACCAATCAAGAGCTTTACTATTCATACAAGTATGAGATAATTATGACTAAGTCTAATGCTGTTAGTATAAATAGGAAGAGATGATAAATTGATATAAAGAACACTTAAGGAATACAAAATTTTTATTTTCATCTTTATCAAAATCTGTTTTGATATTTATGCTCTATATATCCTACATTAACATCTATATGTGTGTATAGATTCATACATGTGTACATATACATGCATTCACAAGCCTCGTGACCGTCAAAAAACCCAAACAAATAAACCCACAAGAGGAATATAGTGAAAAAAACACGAATTCAGATATCAAAAGGGGTGTGGTGGGGTCAAGGTGAAAGACTAGACAAATGAAGAGGAAAAGGGGAAGAAAGTGCGGGAAAGAGTCTAGTGCATAGCCTACAAAACAGAAGGGGATAGCAGTAGAAAGATAGGTGACAATGTTAAAAGAGGAGACACTGATCAAGGCATATTGTGTTCATAAGCTGCGTTATTAACTGCCAATGCTTTTGTCCAATTACTTAATAAGACTAAAAAATTAAAATAAATTACAACTTTTAGCCAGTTACCTGTGGCTCATAACTGTAAATCTAGCTAATCAGGAAGCTGATATTTTGAAGCCAGTCCTTGAATAAAAGTCTTAAGACGGTTATCTCCAATTAACCAGCATAAAGCTGGAAGTGAAGTTTTGGCTTAAGTATTCGTCTACCAGTATCAAGTGGAAAAGCCAAGAGAGAGCATGAGGTCCTGAGTTAAACGCTGGGACTATTCATCTTGCTAGCTATGTCATTTGCCATGCAGAAGCTCTGCAGCTTCATGCAATACCATTTGTCCAACCTTTCATTGATTTGTTGTGTTTCCGGGTCTCTATTCAGAAAATTTCGGCCTGTGTCAAGGAGTCCTAGGGTTTCTCCTATTTCTTCCTGTAATGTCTGGTTTGAGTTTGAGGTCTTTGATCCATTTGGAGTAAATTGTGGTGCAGTGTGATATATAGGGATTTATCTTTATACACACATTTTCTTAATCATTTCATCTACTGAGGGGCATATGGGTTGGTTCCATATCTTAGCTTTGGTAAATAATGCTGCAATAAACATAGTTGTGCTGGTAGCTTTAGTGTGGTCTTGTTTGTAAACATTTGGGTAAATCCCCAAAAGTGGGGTTTATGGGTCACAGGAGAGCTCTATGTGGAGTCTTTTGAGGAACCTCCATACTGCTTTCGAAAGTGGTTGAACAGGTTTACATTCCTATCAACAGTGCAGTAGGGTTCTCATCTGGCCACATCCCCTTCAGCATCTGTTGTTATTAGAGTTCTTAATTATAGCCATTCTAACTTGGATGAGGTGGTGTATCAGTGGTTGTTTGATTTGCATTTTTTTATGGCTAGGGAGGTTGAGCATTTCTTCATGTGTCTATTGGCCATCCTTCTTTCCTCTTCACAGAAGTTTCTCTTTAAGTCTTTAGCCCACTTATTTATTGGGCAGTTGTTTCTTTGAGGATTTGTTGTTGGGGGATTTAATTTTTTGTGTTAAAGGTATATTTTAGATATGAGTCCCTTGTCTGTTGTATGGCTAGTGAAAATCTTCTCTCAATCCATGGGCTTTCTATTAATCTTACTAGCTATAACCCTGCCATGCAGAAGCTCTGCAATTTCATGCAATCTCATTTGTCCAACCTTTCTTTGATTTGTTGAGTTTTTGGGTCTTGATTACGAAAATTTCTACCTGTGCCAAAGAGACCTAGGATTTTTCCTATTCCATCCTGTAATGTTTTCAGAGTGCCTGCTTAGACTCAGAAGTCTTTATTCCATTTGGAGTTATTCCTGGTGCAGTGTGACATACAAGGATCTACCTTTAGTTTTCTTCAAGTGATTAACCAATTTTGCCAGCACCATTTACTGAAAAGGCTGTTCTCTTCCATTCTAATATTTTAGGTAGCTTATATAAGATTAGATGGCTATAGGTTTGAGTTTTCATTTCTATTCCATTGATTCTGAGGTCTGTTCTTTTGCCAGTATCAAGCTGTGTTGATTACTATGGCTTTATAGCAGAGTTTGAAATTTGGTATTGATATTCCTCCAACACTGTTCTTTCTGTTAAGGATCATTTTTGCTATTCGGGGTCCTTTATTGTTCCCTATGAATTTTTGGATTTCCTCTTCTATTTCCTTGAAGAATGAGGTGGGAATATTGATAAGTATTGCATTGAATTTGCAGATAGCGTTTTGAAGTGTTGCCATTTTCACTATGTTGATCCTTCCAATCCAGGAGCATTGGAAGTTTTTCCACTTTCTAATTTCTCTTTTGATTTTCTTTTTCAGGTTTTTAAAGTTTTCATCATAGAGGTCCTTCACTTCTTTGGGTAACTTAATTCCTATGTATTTTATTTTTTGTGGGGTATTATGAATGGAGTCGCTTTCCTGATTTCAGCCATGCTTTTCTTATTGTTGACATAATGAAAAGCCATTGATTTTTGAGGGTTAATTTTATACCCTGCTACTCCACCAAAATTTGAATCAGCTTGAGTAATTTGGGACTGGACTCTATGGGATTCATAAAATACAAGATCATGTCATCTGGAAAAAGGGAGAGTTTTACTTCATTTTCCCCTATTTGGATCCCTTTTATGTTTGCATCTTGTCTTATTGCTGTAGTTAAGGATTCTAATACTAAATTGAAGAGAAGTGGAGAGATTGGACATCCTTGTCTCATTCCTGACTTTAGTGGAAATGTATTTAGCTTTTCACCATTGAGTATAATAATGGCTATAGTTTTGTCATATACAGCTTTTATTGTATTGAGGAATGTTCACTGGATTCCTAGTTTATCCAGAGCCTTCATAATAAAGCGGTGCTGGATCTTGTCAAGTGCCTTTTCTGCATCTATTGATATAATCATGTGTTTCTTATCCTTGATTTTGTTGATGTGATGAATTATATTCATTTATGTATATTGAACCAGATTTTCATCCCTGAAATGAATCCTGTCTGATTGTAGTGTATGATTTTTCAAAAGAATTGTTGAATTCAATTGGCCAAAATTTTGTTGAAAAGTTTTGCATCCATGTTCATCAAAGACATGGATCTATAGTTCTCTTTCTTTTATGAGTCCCTGCCTGGTTTTGGGATGAGAGTTATGATTACTTCATAGATAGAGTTTGGTAGTAAACTTTCTCTTTCAATTTCAATGAAGATTTGATGGAGTATTGATGTGAGTTCTCATTTGAAGGCCTTGTAGAATTCTGCTGTAAATCTATCCAGTCCTGGGATTTTCTTAGATGGGAAGTCTCCTATTGCTGCTTCTATTGATGTGCTTGATATGGGCCTGTTGTATTGGTTCAGCTCATCTTTGTTTATTTTTGGCATGTCAATATTTGCTAGGAAATTTTCCATTTCTTCCAGGTTCTCAAACTTATTAGCATAAAGGTTTGAGAAGTATTCCCTTATAATATTTTGGAACTTGGTTGTTTCTCTGTTGATGTTTCCAATTCTTATCTCTGAGTTTGTTTATTTGGGTGTGTTCTCTTCTTTTTCTGATAAAATTTGCTAAAGACATGTCAATTTTGTTAATTTTTTCAAAGAATCAATTATTTGCTTTGTTGATTCTTTTTATGATTTTTTTTTGGATCCTAATTCGTTTAACTCAGATTTAATTTTAATTATTTCTTTTCATATGCTGGATTAGGGTTTAGCTTCCTGTTCTTTTCAAGGAGGTTCAGATGTCTCATTAAATTGTTGGTTTCAGATTTCCCAATTTGTTGATGTAGGAACACATAGCTAAATTTTGTCTCTGAATACTGCCTTTGTTGTGTCCCAGAAGAGCTGCTAATTTGTGTGTTCATTTTTGTTGAATATCATGCACATTTGAATTTTCTTACTAATATCCTGCATGGCCCACTGTTGATTCAACAGTGTGTTTTTAAGTCTCCATGTATTACAGGGTTTCTTTGGTGGCTTTTGGTGTGGAGTTCTAATTTTATTCCCTTATTGTCTGAGAGAATGCAGGGAGATCTGCTTTGAGTATCACAAAACAGGGACATTGCTGTTTCCTCTAGTTTGGAGATGCTGTGTTGAAGCTAGGTTCTGGGTAGTGTTTAGACCTTTCAGTAAATATTAGCTTTTCCCTGAGAGGCTAGTTCCTGAAACACACAGAGCCCAGCCTGCATCCATTCTCAGTGATTATGCTTACTGAATTTCAATTGATTTTCTATGCTTCAGTAGGGAGGGGCAACCTCTGGCTCTGTTTACCCAGTGAAGAAAGTCACTCCTCTGCTGGCAGAGATATCTCTGCTTGGGTCGGGTGACTTTCCCCTGAGTGGAGCTGAGCCTGGCAGGTTAGGTCAGGTTCCTGCGACTTTCTAATAGCTCCAATTGTACTCTTCCAAGGCCTCGGTTGGAGCTAGCTATTCTGCTGGCCTTTGTCAGTATCAAAGATGGAGATCCCTTCCAGTGGCCAGAGAGGAGCTGCCTTTCTACTGTGGATCTGTGAGAAGGAGTGAAGATGTCAGGGTTCTACTCAAGCCAGAGTCTTGGTTCCTTGGAAGTCCCTGTTCTGCAATCAGCAGGATAAACATTTCTGCTCCTTGTCAGTTCTTGCTGGTGTTGAGTAGAATCTGCTCACAATCTGCCTCTGGTGCCTTTGTCCCAGACTTTCTCTGCTGGTATGGTTGCTGCAGCTGCCTCCTCAGCTACCATCTCAGCCACAGCAGCCACAACAACGGCTATTGGCAAGTGCTGAGATCTGTCTCCATGACCAAGCTGCCTGGATTTTCCCTCTCTGGCCAAATTCTCTGTACTGTGATGGTACACTTGAGGTGATTCTCTAACCTAGGACTGTTCACTGGAACACTAAAACTGCTTTCTATGAGAGAGCTTGTTTAGCCTCCGGCTTCTCCTCGGCCAAATCCTCTGGTCTCTTAGTGTAATTTTTATCTTCATAAAAGCTAAAAACAATCTATGCTAACCAGGAATGAAATCATAGTGGATACCACAAATATAAGTATATTCTCAGAGAAAGGACATATTTTGAATATAATAAAATAAAAATCCTGAAGACAACCAAAATAAATATCAACAGAAAAGTGGACCAAATTGAAGACAAGATTAGAACATTAGAATTCAGGTGAGAAGTATATGAGTGAAAAATTATTGAATGAAAGAAAAAATATTAGAGACAAGTTAGTAAACGTAAAGTTTCAGAATACAGTTGTTTCTCAGATTTCAATAGGGTCTTAAAATAAATATCTATGTCAAAAATATTGAGTCATTGTTTGTCTGGATGCTCCTTGGCTTATTATGAGGCTATCTGAAGATAACGCTATCGTCAAAATCAAGAACTATAAACTGAAATACTGGAATTCATTGATTATTAGTCTGCATATTAGGAATCCTAGTAGAAATGAAAAAGAATAGATATGAAGCAGTGTTTGAAGACACAAAATTTAATCATGGCCCCAAATCCATTCATATATCAATCATGTAATCATGTTTTAAACACAGAGTACAATTAAGACCAAATCAAAACAAAATAAAAATAATACTCCTATGGGTTTCCTAGTTAAAATGCTATAAAGTAGGCATATGGGGAAGAAAGCAAGTCATGTTCCCTGTAAAGACCAAATGATGTGCTAATACTCTAGGATAGAGCTTGAATATATGCTTTCTCAGAACTTTCTGGTGAATTTGAATCACATTGTGATATGTTGAGAGGTGGGGATTAATGATGTACAAAAGGGCAAGAGAGAAGTGATTTTCACACATTCTTTTAACCCCTTACTGTGATTATGTGCACAATTGACATTTGTCCCCTTCAAGGACAGTCTTATAGGTTCCATTTGACAGCAGAAAGAGAGAGGGAGGAGAAGGATAGAAAGAAAGAGAGGGAGAGGAGGGGAGAGAGACTCTCATCTGACACTAAAATGGCCAGCACCATGCTTTTGCTAGTCACCACTTCTAGAGGTCTGAGGATTAAATTTCTATTCCTCATAAATTATCTAGCCTCTTATAGCTTGTCATAATAGCATAACCAGGCTGAAACATTCAATAATCCATTAGGAACTATGACTAGCAGAAGATAGTCTTTACTGAAAGTTACTAAAACCTAGGATTCTATTTGAAAGAGAAGCAAACCTTAGAAATGAAGGTAAGTAAAAAGTTCAGATAAAAACTGAGAAAATGTGTCACTAGAAATACTACTCTAAAAGAAGCATTAACATCACCTTCCTACCAAACAAATCAAAAGGAAATCATAACACGACCTTAAAAAAATAACTTTATTGCCCCATAGTCTCAGAATACATTCAACTATGGAACACCCTTATCAAATGTCTAGGAGTTCACAGTTCAAAACAACTTCTCAATTGTAATGCACTAAATATAATCAATAAAAATTCTCTATCCACTCATTTCCTCATAAAGTATGTTTTTATTATTTTTACTTGGAGACTGAACATTTTAAAACTTAACTAGAATGTGCATTTTAACTAAACAAGTTCATATTGTTCTGTTAAGATTAATTTACAGTCTAATATTCTTGATTGAGAGCTGATCACAGATTTTTTTAATTTTCTAACACACTTAGTTCAAGTTCAGTATTAATTCAACCTAAAATTGCATGACTACTTATTTTAGAGTAAATGCTGTGATTTATCAGCCATGAATTGTAATATACAGTAGAACTTGTTGCTAAGTAACAAATATTTATTATCAAGAACATGAAATTATACCGATGGAACACAGACAGAGCCAGGAAATGATCTTGGAAGGAAGAGATCATTCTATCAATAGGCTCCCATTACAGACTACAAGAAACTTAATGGTTCAGGTTTTCTGCCTTAATAAGTTTCAGTCCCTGTCTTCTGGAAAACATGCATTTCAATTTTATTTATTCTAAATCGCCATTGCACTTTAAAAGATTAATATGAGGTCTACAGAATAGCACTTTAGAAATAAAATATTCCTTTTGCTGGTGCAGCCTGTCAAGTTGCTAACATTTAGATATGCTTTCACAGTGCTTAGAATCCTTCCTGGGGAAATGAAGCCTGTAATTGTGGTAGTCACCAGGAAACATGCTTTGAATAATTTTCAGAGCCATGGCCAGTTTTGTTCTAGATTACTTATGATAACTAGTGCTAAGATATATACAGATCAAATATTTACTGATATAAATAAGCAAGACTTATCTGAATCTCTTTTTCATGGAAGCAATTTTATGGTAATAAGTTCAAATGTATTTAAAATTTGTTTAATCTTATACCTGTCTATGAAAATGTATGACATATATATATATATATATATATATATATATATATATATATATATATATATATATATATATATAAATGATTAGCTGGGCATGGTGGCTCAATCCTGTAATATTAGCCATTTGGTGGGCAGAGATTGGGAGATTACATCTCAAGCAACTTCAGACAAAAAAAAATAGTTCACAAGAATCCATCTCAACCAATGCCTGGGTGTGGTGGCCTTGTTCATTATCCTGGAGGAAAATGTGCAAAGTCTGGGCACAATACTTGCATGCCTGATGTTTCTAGTTCCATGAAGAGGCACAAGCAGGATGTTTACAAAGCAAGTAGGACCGAGCACGAATTGAAGCCCTACCTTGAAAAATAGCCAAATCTGAAGTGCCTTCCTAGCAAGGACAAAGCCATGCACTTAAATCTAAACATCACCTGAGCGGGGAGGGGAGATCATAGTTATGTGTCCTGTAATGCACCCTGAACATTATTTTCACCCTAATGGCTTGTAATTCATCTATCCAATTGATTATTTCGCTAGTGAGAAATATTGTGTGTCTCAAGGCACAGACAGGGATTTTATTTTTGTTGTATGTTTTGTACCATAATTAGACATGTAATCAGGGCCTGGTATTCTAACACTTGAGCCACACTTGCTCTTCCAACTTTTTGCTGGGTAATTGGAGAGAAAATTTTCAGGACTTTCTTGTTCCTGCTGGCTTTCAGCTCTAATCCTCAGATTCATTATCCTGAAGATATAAAATTTCAGGCATGAGCCACTAGCACAAGCTGAGGCACAGATTTTGTTTGTTTTGGTTTGTTTTTTTGTGGGGCTTGAACTCAAGTCTTGGGTGCTAGTCTTGATTCTCTTTGTGATCAAAGCTAGCACTCTACCATTTGAGCCACAGTGCTACTTCTGGTTTCTGAGTGGTTATTGGAGATAAGTAAGAGTTTCATGGGGATTTTTTTGCCCAAGCTGGCCTCAAACTGTGACCTTCAGATTTCAGCCTCCTAAATAGCTAAGCTTATAGACATGAGCCACTGTGTCTGACAAAAGGCACCCTTTTATATCATAAAGGATAACAACATTCCTGCCACAAATGTGACTATTATTATTATTAATGTGGAAATAGTAGAAATTTTCCTTAGGAACGCTAGCAAAACTGAGTAACATTATTATTTCTACTTAACATGATATTACAATTATTAGTCAGTGGGAAAAATGCCAGAAAATGTCATAAAACATATCAAGATGGAAAAGAAACTCAAATAGCACTTATCACAACTGGTCAAATTAACACTAGGCAAACTGTCAGGTTAATCTCTGAATATTTATTAGAGATAATGGTAGTCCCAATAATAGTGTTTGCTAAAAGTTCATCACAAAAGAAACATACAAACCAAAAATTTCAGACATAAATCTTAAAATATAATTTCAATATCATAAAAAATTAAAGTATCAATGAATAAAAATATAGTACATGCAATATTTTTTACAGAAAATATAAAATATTGTAAAAAGGCTGAAGGAATTCCTACTTAAATTTTATGATAAATTATGTGCATGATGCATAATAATAAACAGGTATAAATTGTGTCCAAATTTATAGGTAAAATTATTGTTGTTTGAACTAACCTCATCAACTGTCCCATGGGGATACCTAATAGTAATATTTATGACCAATAGTAATAATTATGTGAAAGAGGAAATGAAGTACTGAAATATTCTTGACTAAGAAATGCAGACAGAATCAGCCCCAGTGGATCAGAGCTGTAATCTCAGCTACTCAGTCGTCAGATTTGAGGATCAAAGCAGACCTGGCAGAAAAGTCTCACAGACTTCTGTCTCTAACCAGAAAAAAAAAAGAAATAAACATAAGCTGAAATATATCATCACAGAGATATTTGATTTATTTACTACAAATCATGATAAACTTCCTGATAAGAAATGTGGTGGTTTTTGAGTACGGGACAGTTTACCAGATTGAGGTAATTCAGAAGCTAGAAATAATTCTCGATTGCTCAGACCTCAGTGCCTTTGCAGATCTCAATAGAAAAATAAATTGTTATGATAAAGGTGGAAGAATAATCAATCATTTTATGTGAGCAATGGAAGAATGAAATAACCCCTCATATGATATGCAGACATTAATTCATAAGAAATTTAATACAAGCTGGGTGCTAGTGGCTCACGCCTGTAATCCTAGCTACTCAGGAGACTGAGATCTGAGGATCATGATTCAAAACCAGCCCAGGCAGGAAAGTCCGTGAGACTCTTATCTCCAATAAAAACCACTAGAAAACTGGAAGTGGTGCTGTGACTTAAGTGGTAGAGTGCTCTCCTTGAGCTGAAGGGCGCGGGGACGGCACCCAAGCCCAAAGTTCAAGCCAAAAAACCGACCAAAAAAAAAAAAAGAAATTGAATACATTAGTGGAATTTATAAAAAGTAAATCCCAGTTATCATAAAATTCTCTTGGTTTTCATGTTAGTGCCTTGTATGATTCAGATAGTACACATTAACATCAGTTTTATTCATACAGATAACATAATGTTGCTTGTGGAAAGATATAGGGATTCTACTCATCACATGAGTGATGTGAGTAATCTTAAAATATTGAAGAGACTGAAATCAGAGGCCTGACTGGTCAGACAAACCTGATAGTCTCTCATCTCCAATTCCCCAGCAAAATATAGAGGTGGAAGCATTGAGTGATGATTAGAACACTAGCTGTAAGCAATAGCCCAAGGCTCTGAGTTCAAGCCTCAATACTAGCACAAATAAAGGGGAAAAGTATAGGTATAGGAACCTAAGGGATAAGTAAGCTGAAAAAGGAAACTTACAAACATATATTACTAATAAAGGATTAAGGGATTAGTCCCTAAAATATATATTTTTTTGTATATAGTGTCTATAAACATGAAATATACAGGCAAAGCCACTGAAAGGCATAATATATAAATATTTTATAAAAGGAGACCTAAGATGCTGAAACATTTCTGGGAGACTCCAAAATTTGGCAATATGAATGAGTATGAAATTTCAGAATTTGGTTTGACACTCCTTTGTAAACCATAGGTGGCCCATAATGAACAAGTTATTTATCAAAATTCCTACCTAACTTTGAAGGCTGTTTTAAAAGTTACCTTTCAGGAGACTATTTGGAACTCCAGAACTGTTATGATGATGACTAAGCAAAGAGTTGTTCTTTAAGCAAAAAGCTTTCTTCTTCTTTCCTTTTATTTCTTTAGTTATGATATACAACTTTAACCATTTGTTCAAGTACACCTTTTGCTAGTTTCAGTATATACATGCACCTATTTTATTCCTGTACATCTGTCTTTCATCAGTATGACTGGTAGTCACCCAATTACATACATGTGTAGGAAGAGAGAAAGATTCTTACTCTGCCACATCTCATAAACTTAATATTATCTCATTTTTCGGCTGCCCTTAGTACTTGTAAAGTATCTGTTCACTATGCAATTACCATTCCACTTAAAAGAAATGTATCTTCTACTCACTTGCTTGCAACTATTTCTTCAAATGGGAGTTCAGTTAATTTGAGTTAGTACACAATTGTGCTTCTTAATTTCTTAATAGAAAGTCATTCTTTGGAAAAAAGAAAGCATGGGATGTGCTTCATTTCTCTAAATTTCTTTATTAAATTTCTTGTAATGGTATTCTTTCTTGTGTGGACTTCATCACACATATTTGGGAACATATATATAGTCTGTATGCATATTTTCATTTAGCATGTGTTCTGGGTCTCATCTGTGAATATAAGGATATTTACAGTTTGACAAAGCAGTGTCCTTGTTTTGAGAAAAGCCTAAGTGTAATCTTTTTTCAATATATACAGCAAATGGAATACATTTTTTCTGAGTAAATATAGCAATGTGTTAAACTTTGTGATATTCGAGATTAAATGATGAACAATTCTCCCTTTAGAAAAAAGTAGATTTGTCGAAGTAGATGTTATTGAAACAGACTTTTAAATATCTGTAGTCTTAACAGGAGACTGGAATCAATTTGTCAAGACTAACACGTTAGGCATATGAGAGACTCAGTGCTGTTCAGTTTCTGTCTTCTGATTAGTAGATTATTTCATGTATCATTTTATCTGGAAGATAAGTGATTGCAAAACCATTTTATTAATACTATGGGAGTTTTAGTGCCTGTACTGTGGCTTGAGATTAGGTTTTGGATACTGTCACTTGGCTTTTTCACTCAAACCTAGTGCTCCACTACTTGAGCCATAGTTCTATTTCTGTCCTTAGCTGCTTGATTGAAGATAAGTCTCAGGGACTTCACCACCCAGGCTGGCTCTCATTCCAGCCTTCTGAGTAGGATTATATGCATCACCTTTATATATTTACATCAACATTCTGGAATATATACGTTCTTTCTAGCGTGGGCCAAAGTCCTCAAGGTTCTTCCCATTACCAATCTTAGTAAATAGCAAATATTCATTCAGTAGAAGCATTCAAAAAGAAATTTACTATTATCTTACATATGTAACCGCAGACCCTCTGTAAATCACCTTTACAATACAAATAGAAACAAAAAAAAGCATAGTATGCAATCACTTATTTAAACAGTTTGGCCAAAGAGCAGAAAATAAAAAATGAAAAAGGTAAAATACAGCAATATCAGTAGGAAAATAGGAAAATGAAGGCATGACTATAGATCATACAAATAAAAATAAGAACAGATGGTTTAAGTAGAACTTATTATACATTTACCAGTTGAAATAGACCAGCCTGATTCAGGACATGTTTGCATTACAAAATTGTAATGACATTACTTCTTACATCAAATACTCACAAAAATAATCACATTACTTTCAATAAATAAGTAGAAAACAATGCCAACTAATGCCTTCTAATATCAAACATTATATTATTCTCCAAAAGAAATCAAATAACTTATGTGATTATCACCAATTCATTAAAATTTTAATTTTATGTTCTTTATGATAAAAATAATATCTATTTAGAGGGTTGTCATGATTAAATTATTTTGTTCATGTCAAAATAGGTGATATAGTTTGAAAACAATGCCATTTTATTAGGAGCAATGTATACATCAGGGAAAGTTTTATCATCACAAATATACTCTGTGTTTGTACTAGGGTATGTGTTCACATTGATACTAAGTATTAGAAGATGTGTTTGCCAATGAGCCCATGAATAACTGGTAAATTCATCTTAACCACATACTTAACTAGAATTCTCGTATTAAACTATCTCATCAAATTGCTAAACTTTATAAAACTTTCTTTGAAGATAAGTATTAAAATCTATACTCTGAAATATTAAGCTGAAAAAATCAGAAATAAATCACCAGCAAATTTTCTTCACACCTTTTTAAAAAAGTGAACTGAACATTACTTTCACAGAGCTCACTGATCTTTGTAAGAAAATTTACTTTATTTTTGTCCCCTTTGATATACCTTTCCTTTTTTGTTTTTCATTAATATAACACCAAGAATTGGCCCTTGAGTAAAATGATATACTCACACAAATTTTTTTCTATTCAAGCAAAGAACATGCATATGTCTATGTACATTTTCTCTTCAATTGACGACACTAATCCAATTGTTATCAGCATTCATAGGATGACACACAGTTGCCTTTCATTCACACAATCTAGAAGTACAATGAATGTACTAGTGCCCAAGGTTGAAATTTTCCACATTTATATCTGTGAGTCATGTTAAGTCATTGACAGAATTAAATGAATTGTCTCCGTTGGGGTGGGAAGTGAAAATTCCAATCTTGAATCTTAGTCTATTTCCACTAACCAGCTAGAGATTCCGTATCTTACAAGAGGCTTTCATTTTTATTTCATTATGTTTTTTTGGTTTCCTGCTGACATTTGGTATTTTAAGCATTGGCACCTTCTCCATATTTGGATTGGAAGAGTCAGCAAAGTAATTACCAAAAGCCATATTTTACCAAATTGTAACCTAATCTTTCTTCCAGTACTATTTTCCCCGCCCCTCCTTCTCTTCCTCTCTCTCCCTCCTTTTCTCCCTTTTTCTTTCTCTTTCTCTCTCCCTCCTCTTCTTTTCCCAACCCCCTCCTCTCCTATCCTAATGGTTAACTCAAGGTCTCCAATAATTGATTGAATTTTTTTTTTGCCCAAGACTAGGGCTCTACCATTGAGCCTCACCTCTAGTTGTAGCTTTTGGTTAATTAATTGGAGTTAAGACTCTAACAGACTTTCTTGCTTGGGCTGTCTTCCAACCATTATCATCAGATCCAAGCATCCTGAGTAGCTAGAATCATAGGCTTGATTCACCAGCATCCTGTCACTATTATTTTTCTTATGAGTTGGATGAACTGCTAATGAATTTCTCCACAATTTAGAAACCAGACTCCTGATGAAGGCTCACCTATCATTGTTAATACTTGCTATTCACCTATCCGATCTCCTTCCATTCGTCATCCATGCAATTTAAGCCTGAATGCTAACAGGTTTCATATGCCTGGTGAACACTCTGCTCTTGCTCTGTCTTCTGTCTCATTACTGAGTGAATGTGTTTAGTTTTCTGTCAGCTTCTTTATACATAATTACTTGATCAATTTTGTGTAACTTGGGAATTTATAGGATCTGCAGTGTTATTTTAATGATTCATTCAGTCAAGGGTGATTTTACTAATAAGGAACATATTTCTTGTTTCGAACTTTCTTCAAAGTTATTTCAACACCCGAAGTAGAGACACTGCACTTGTGTAACTTGTGTAACTTGTCTAATTTTTTAAACAACTAGTTAAATCTCAGCAGATGTGCTTTACTACAACACTGTCTCCACACAGCCAGATCTCCTTTCCCATTCAGCAATCAGAATCTTGTTAAGATCATCTGGATTTATGCGGGAAATGATTTATTTTGTCTGACAATGATAGATTGAAATTAAAATGTAAATGAATTAAATATGTTTTAGATAATTAGTTTTCAAACTCCACTTAACTTAGGTGTCAGACTCAGAGGACAAACCACATTTCAAACATTATCTTCTGATTTTCCCTGACAAACAGATGGTCCCCACTCAGAGTGGAAAACTTCAACCTATTCTTCTAGTAAATGTTTAAAGGAGTGTCGATCCAGCTTAAAATGTTTTAATGATAATTTTAAATTAATTGTGGGCCAAATGATTAAACATACCTTTCTTCTAACAAGAATGGTTCACACAGTGCCTCGTGAGACTGAGTTACTATTATCTAAGGTAGAAGGTCTCAAACAGATTTTAAGCAAAGCAATAAATTCAAGATTCTAGAGTAATGCAGGTATTTAGATGCGAATACATTTAAACATTAGAAACATTTAAAACTGTATAAAACGTTTTTGTATTCTTTGTGTGTATGTGTCAGAGAGAGACAGGGGGAAAGATAGAGAATACTGGGGCTTGAAATCAGGGCGTGTGCACTGTCAATTAGCTTTGTCACTCAAGGTTGGCACCCTGCCACCAAGCCATAGCTCCAATTCTGGCTTTATGGTGGTTACTTGAAGATAAGAGTCTCACAGGATTTTCCTGCACTTGCTGACTTTGAATTGTGATCCTCCTATCAGCCTCCTGAGTAGTTGGGATTATACAAATACTTTACTAGTGCCTTGATTTAATATGTATTTTTAACTGCAATCAAATATGGCATGTTATATTACATCATGATTTCCACAGATGAGCTGTGGCTGTACAGATATAGTGAGGGCAGATGATGTGGTCCTGAATGTCCTTTTCCCTTTAGGTCTGCTTACATCCCTGTAAGCATCAAGCATCAACCAGTATGCATGGAAATGTATCATGGTGTAATTATGTATTTATAGAACATTTATTTAACCTGAGGGATTTTCTTTCAAGTAGAAACATGGCTATCTAATTCACCTTTTCTTAATTTTCAATTTAAATGTTTATTATTTAAAATATTTAACTGTCAAGGTAAAGCTACTTCAATAATGAAGGCATAATAGAAATAAAGGAAGGGCCTTGAAAATTTCTAACAGGCCTGGTGGGATTAGGGTGTACAGCAGAAAACACACTTGCCTAAATCACAAAGTCTTATGAGACCATTAATTCAATTTTCACCTCCTGGAACTTAATTCCTAGACATACAGATGTTATAGAGTATGAACAGCTCAGAGAACACCTTGTGCTTGCTCATCTTATTTTTACCTAACTCAAAAGCATCACCTAATGAGTGAGCCATGGTTACTATTAACTTGGGTCAATTTAATTGTAACAACTTTCTTTAGTTTTCTTCTTGTTCTTTTTTATGTATGAAACAAGATCCTTTGGAATATGTATAAAACAATATCACTTTGGAATAGATGTGGCTCATCTACTTATCACACTCTGTGTGTCTTAACTTGAAAATTTGACTCAGCTTGACAACAGTGTAAGAAATACTTTTGTTCGGCAGTTCTGAGCTTCGAAACAGATACCTTTAATATTCTAGGAAAGGGGTTTTTTAAATTAATTTTTATGATAGTATCTTGTGATGTTGCTCAGGTTTATATTGAACTGCAATTCTTGTCCTTATACCTCTCATTTCGCTGGGATTACCAGAGAGCCCCATTAAACTCAGTCTTTGATCATTTTCATGTTTGATTATATTTAAAGAAAAAAAATCATTATTTCTGTCATATTGGATTCTATATGTGTACACATTTGTAAATACAAATATATTTATGCATATATATATATATATACCTGCATGTATACATATATACAATACATGGATATACTAATAAATATCACATATACATATATGTGTGCAATATATCCATATATATCATACTACACATATTTTTGTAGATAAATATAAAATATACATGTAATGCTGATGTATATAACACATATATATCATATATAAAACATATATCCTTTTCTTAAAAATGTAGTTAAGAATATCTGTGCAAAATTAGGTGGTATTAAGCAAAAACTTTTATTCAAAGTTATTGTGTGTAATTTACCATAACAATGTTAAGAAATAAATTAAAACTAAACAATGGATTTAAGTTTTTATACCCTTTCATAAAATTCCTATTTAAAAAGCAGTAAAAAAAATAAAACAGAAGAAATCTTAACTTAAACTATAATGTTGGAAATTAAGAGACAAATTCTTCGTTTTCTGCATACTTATTTTTTCTATTTACTTACAAAAATTTAAGAATCCTAAAGAAGAAAAAAATACTAACAACACAGATTTCAGGAAGATTGAAGACTTGGAAAGTTGTCCGAAATGATCCAGTACAGCTGAAAATAGAAATTAGAAAATGCCTAATGAAAATCTTTTAAGTCTTCTACCTTCAGCCTACCTAGTGAATGTCTTTTTCCCATCTAGGGAAATAAAAAACTTTCTCTGATGTAGTTTCAGGATATACTAATTATAAAAGAAAACTAATTCCATCCTTCACTTTGTTTTTGTAGTTGATACTGAAAACCCTTTTTTACAATCATGTATCTCAATTTTAGCAATAGTATTTTTTAAAGTATTAAAATTTGTAATCTGAAACAAATGAACTAGAAGAGTATTTTTACTTCTACTTACAAATGGGAATCACTTTAGAATACTAAAAAGCAACACAAAAAAAGAATTGATCATTTGATGGTGTTGAGACGTCAAGTTTTAGCTTTGCACTGGTAGCTCTGGCTTGTGATCCTAGTATTCAGGAGGCTGAGATCTGTGAATCATGGTTCAAAACAAGAAGACTTCATGAGACTTTTATCTACATTTAAACCCCAAAAGCTGGAAATGGAGGTATGACTCTAGTGGAGGAATACCAGTCTTTATAGAACAAAGCAAATAAGAGCCCCAAACTCTGCGTTCAAGCTCAGTAAAGAAAAAAGATAGAAGAAAGAAAGATAAAAGAAAAGAAGGAAAGAAGAGAGAGAGAGAGAAGGAAGAAAAGACAATTCAAGAAAAAGAAGGAAAAAAGAAAGAGGGAAGGAAGGAAATGATGAAAGAGAAGAGACAAAGGATGAGAAACAAAGAAGGATGAAGGGAAGATAGGAAGTTCTAAGAAGGAGGAAAAGAAGGAAAACCAGAAAAAAGTAGAAAAGGAAAAGGAAAATGAAGCTTCAAGATTTGAGATTTAAGTTCCTAGATAGTCCTGGAGAATGCTATTATCATAACAGCAGAACACAAATAAATTTTCCTTGGGCTATTGTGGCAATAGTGTGGATGAAGCCATAGGTTAGGATCTGGACGCAGTCTGCTAAAAGCCTCCTATTGGGAGACAGAAACCCTAGTAAAATACTCTAGAAAGGTAGAAGTTTGTGGTTGGCACTCTCAGCAGGCCTCAGAGACAAGGATTATAGATCAGCCTTTGCCTTGAGAGGGGCCAGTAACAGCAAACTAGGTTCTTAGCTACTACTCTCAGGACAGCTGGAATGTAGTGTAGCAGATACTTAAAACTGCAAACCATACTCAATTCAGCTGAATCGCTAATTGAATGAGTTATTATCCTCCACTCTAGCTGTCTAGAAGAGAAATAGCATGAAGTGCTTTAGAAAAGAGAATCAGGAGCAACCCTACAGATTTCAAATAAATAGATATGTCAAAAGGGAAAAATGTCATTCAAAGTTATATTTTAAAATGAATAAGAATAGTATGTTCATGGGTGACCTAGATATTGGAATTAGTAGTCATTGATGTTTCAACCAATTATAATTGATTTGCCCAAGAAAATAGAGGGAAACGTTAGGTAAACAAGAAATATAACCTGGAATCAACTCTACAGAAACTTCACTTAAAGAAGGTCAAAGTGGCAGGTTTCTTGGCTTTTTATGTAAATGATATTCAAATTGTCGGTATAAAACCACTGATTCTATAACTGATTCAATATGACTTCTGCACCCAAGATTTAAGAAATTCCAGTGTTTACAGCAGACAATCAAACCATATGACATTTCTTTCTATATTTCTATTAGTTAGAATGAAGTATGATAAAACCTCGATCTGAATTTCTACATCATCCTCTCAAATTTATTTGTGTGTTTTTAAACAAATATAAAACATAAATTTTGCATATGTATTTATATATGTATTTCACTTAGGTTAGCAAGTTAATAAAAAAAATCAAAATGTTGTATTTCATGGAACTTACCACAGGAGGAAATAGACAATAAAAGAAGATAACAAGTATTGAATATAGCTGTAGAAAATGAATTAAGGAAAGATAAAGAGATGATGAGTGCTATGGATTGGATTTTGCCCATCAAAAATGCAATGAAATCCTAACCCCCAGAATGGGACTGTGTTTGGATATAGGGTTGTTGCAGAGATAATTAGTGAATGCAACAGAAAAGTAGAGTGGACCTTTAATCAGTATTTGGTGCTCTTGTGAGAAGAAAAAAACACACACCATGCACAGCTTTTTGAAAACAGAGACAGAGAATGCCATATGAAGACAGAGGCAGACAAGGTGACAAGCCATAAGCCAGGTGCTGTAAGGACCACTGACTATCATCAGGAGCTAAGAAAGATTCATGAAAGAGGGCTTTCAGAAATAACTACCCATGGAGCTGGGAAGGTGTCTCAGTGGTAGAGTACTTGCCTTGCATGCATGAGGCCTTGGGTTCTATTCCTCAGCTCCACATAAGCAAAAAGAAAAAAGCCGGAAGTGGTGCTGTGGCACAAGTGGTAGAGCTCTAGCCTTGAACTGAAGAGCTGAGGGACAACGCCCAGGCCCAGAGTTCAAGCCCCAGGACCGGACCCGCCCCCCCAAACAAAAGAAGAAGTAACTACCTCTAATAAATAGTTCCTAGTACTTACCGGTATTTTAAGTCACCCCTTTGTGGCTTTGTTATAGTATTCTAAATCAAGAAATAGCCCCCCCCCCCAACACACACACACTTAACGTTACAGATTGGAAAGAGGAAAGTGGCAGATTCATGACTTCCTAATCAATGTCTCTTTTTGCAGACATACTAGGAAAAGAGAAATTCAAGTTCAAAGGTTTTGAGGCTAAGATGTGACTCTTGTGTGGCTGCAGAAGAGACTAAGAGAGAAATAAGTAAAGGTATATAACACATTCTTTAACCTATCTGACCAGAGACAAGGGCACAAAATCTTAGCTCCTTCTAGATAATGTTTACAGTTTTGGAATTGATAATGAGCAAGACTGGAAGCCTATGGTAGGTTTGAGCAGAAGAGTGAGTTGCTTATTCTATGATTTCATAGCATTGCTTCAGTGTAAATTGTTACGGTTATCATGGATCGCACATTAATGTGGGGATCTAGGCATGGAAGCCAGGGTACAAAGGTCAGCTTTAGCTATGAGAAAGGATTTCCTACCTACAGTAATTATAGTTAAGTATAAATAAGAATAAATCATGGTAGAAGACAAGGTCTTTTCTGATCATTTCCATTTAATCAAGAAATTAAGGGACATGAGCTAGAAATTACAATAGAGAAAGAAATTTTACGTATTTCATGACAGACAATTGGCTCTGAAATTATTGACCAGGAAAGAATAAACGGACTAGAACAATAGTGTGAGATTGAAGTTAGCTTTTGCATTCTGTTTGTCATTAGGGACAACTAATTTGAAAAGGAGGTAGTGTATAGTATTACTGTGAATGTTTTCCCTTGTACCTGATGTTGCAAGTTAACAAGTCTGAAAATATATGAGAGTTCGATTTGACCCACCTCATCCCCTCAACTCTGATCACTTTCTTGATTCCTTATTGCTTTCTAACAAACTGTCTTCCTTCAATATCGTTGCTGCGGTCTTAGCATTTGCTAGTTTCCTTTGCTGTCAGTTGCATACTTTGTCAATTCTCCAGTCTTCATGAGGCTTTGGTTTGTACAGTATAAACTAAGATGCTTTCCATCTCATTTACTTATATTCTATATGTATCTATGTAACACATATCCTTAGGAGTAGTACATTATGATAATATGTGATTAATTATGTGTTTGAAATTGGTCTGATTTCTTCTCCTTTCAGATAGCTGAGAAAAATTTATAATCTCTGGATTGTGGAGTATTTAGAATGTTTCTAGGATTTTGAACTTGAAACTGGTCTTATTTCTCCTCATTTCCAATGGCTGAAAAAGATTATGATGTCTGGATTATATAGCATTTAGAATCTTTTTTTGGGTTTTGATTTTTCTTGACACTGATAGAAGAACTCATTAGGAAACATTGTGCTTTGATGTGCTATTTGTGACAGATGTGTTCAAGTATGATCTAGCTTTTAGAAAAAGAATGGTGGAAATCATGCAAATCATTTTGAAAGTTATTGAACTGTTTGTGGCAATATATGGGAGTTTTTTTGGGTTCAAGATGAGTTAGCATTGATGATAAAATTGGAAAGTAGAATAACACGATTTAGTGAAAGAAAAGTAAATAAATATGGTACAAGTATTATCATTTGAATTCCATGGGTGAAGAATGGAGATAAATAAAATATTCATAATTTGACTAATTTAAAGGCAATAAAGAAGAAACAAGTCATTAGAGATGTTACCAGAGATCACAATGAACCCTTTTGAAAAATGGACATTCAGATAAAGGAACACAATGTTGTAGTTAGTTATTTTCGCCACATATTTTATTAGGATTAATATGTTGTACAGAGATTTCTGGGAAGATGGCGGAGGAGAAGATGGAATCTGAACAAGCTCTCCCATAGAAAGCAGTTTTAGAGTTCCAGTCAACAGTCCTTAGCCAGAGAATCACACCAAGTGTGCCATCACAGGACAGAGAGTTAGGAAAGAGAGGGGAAGCCAAGGCAAGGAGACTCATCTGAGCGTTTGCCATCAGCCGCCGCCGCGGCGGCAGGGTCGCGGTGGTAGAGTTGCAGCATCGACCGCAGGGCACCCAAACCTGAGTCACAGTGAGTCCGGGACGAAGGAGCCAGACACAGCGGGCGAGCGGATTCTACTCAACACCAGCAAGAACCAACAAGGAGCGGACATCTTCATCCTGCAGTCTGCAGACCAGAGACGACCCAGGAACCAATACTCGGCGTGAGTAGAAGCCTGACGTCCTCACTCCTTCTCAGGGAGCAGAGGAGGGAAGGCCACCCCTCCCCCTCCAGAACAGGTGATCTCCATCTTGGATATCCTCAAAGCTCAGAGGAGCTGCTAAATCCAACTCAGGCCTTGGAATAAAACGAGTCATTTAGCAGGTCACAAGAACTTAACGGCGAAGTGACCTGCCAGACTCAGCTCCATCCAGGGAAAAGTCACCCAGCTCAGGCGCCAGCCATAGGAGTGGCTTTCCACACTGGTTAACCAGAACCAGAGGCTGTCCCTCCCTCTAGCAGCCTCCACAATCAATTGAAAAACAGAAATCCTGAGAATGGCTCCAGGCTGGGCTCTGTGAGTTTTTCACAAAATAGAACCAGGGAAAAGATGCTGTTTGTTGAAAGGACTCAACTCTACCCAGAACTTAGCCACATCACTGCATTCCCCTCTTTTGTGATTATCAATGCAGATAACCCTCCCAGTAAACTAACCTGGGAGGGGGATCTCAAAATCTTATGTAAAGCAGAGCATTTTTCTGCCTGTTCAAACAAACTGACTTAAGAAACCAATCAAGCCACAGGACCTCAAGCAGACCAGAGACTCCAACAAGAGGCTGGTTACAGACACAAGGGAGATACAGGATTCTTCCCAACCCTCCCAAAAAATCAAAAAAAAAAAATCAAAGAACTTTTTTTTCTTCTTCTTCTTCTTTTTTTTGGGGTACCTTATATATATAAAAAAAATTTTTTTCTTTTCTAAAACTTTTATTAATCTTTAATTTTTGCCTTTTTTGAAAAGAAAGTTGTTTTCCAGTAACTTTTTTTTCCTCTTATAATTTTTATTTTAGGAATACGTGAATGTGCTTTTTCCTTTCTTTTCTTGTCTTCTTTCTCTTTTTCTCTCTTTTTTAATTATCTTTGTGTTTTTTTGTTTAGCTCTACTGAACTTCTGATCTTTTTTTCTCCCTTTCTTATCCTTTTCACCTTTTCCTCTCTTTTGTTCTTCTTTATGTGACTTAACTCTTGTCCTGCACATCCTCAGATAAACCCATACTTAACTAGTACACCCTATCCCCCATGGTGTACACACTTAATCCACAAATCTATTACTCATTTCAAAACCTCTGAGACTTAAATTCCTTAATAGCAGTACTACCTCTTTATACCTATATAATATTTTAAGCATTTTTTTAAGTTTTTCACATCTCCTCTATGTCCCTCCCCTTCTCTCAATATATTCACATTCCTCTCTAAATAGATTATAAAAGACAATCTTTTAATCTCCGATAATAATATTAATTTTTACCTTTCTATTTTTTTTTGGTCGCTTTTCATTTCCCTTTCCCTTTCTTCTTTTTTTCTCTCTCTCTACTTGCATCCTACCCAACCTATTTCCTGCATTGAGATTAAGACATAGTTAAATCTCCCTGTGCCTCCCCACACCAATCTATTCCTAATTTTTACCCACACCTCTCCCTAACCCTAATAATTTCTGGTTTTCCAAATTCTTCTCTGCGGTTCGAAGCCCATTGACATATAGTTGTTTGATGTTGAACAGATTTATCTGTTGAACTAGATTGTATCTGTAGACTATTGACTGTACAAATGTAAACTTTGGTTGATGGTTGCCTTAAGATAGTGTTCTAGCACAAAACTGGTGCTATTTTCATCTCAAATGGGCAGAGTAAGCCGGAAAAACACAAGAAAAATGGCAAGTCTTGGTATCTCCATTCCCACTCATGATAATCAGGGGACAGAACAGATAATGAATAATCCAGAGGAGAGTTCCCAAATAGCTACACAAACACTGCTGGCAAACATGATAAATGAGAAGTTTGACAACGTACAAAGGACTCTGTATGAGCGTGATAGGGAGAGAGAGGAGGCATCCCAAAAGTGTATACAGGAATATCATAAGCGTGAGGAAGCTACTCAAAAACTGATACAGGACTTGCATGAGCAACTCGAGAATACTCAAAGAGAACTGCAGGAATCCAACGAACGAGAGGAAGCTAATCAAAGAGTAATACAGGAATTGAGATAGCAGGTAGACAATACACAAAGATCACTAAAGGCATTCATGGAATCCATTAAAAAAGACCTGAAGGAAGTCAGGGAGACCACAAAGGGAATGCTGAATGGAACCCAACAGAAGGAATGGGAGTCCAAAGAAACCATAACCAATCAACTAAATGATTTCAGCACAAATACTGAACATCAAATAAAGCAAGTAAAAAATTCATACAAGACCTAAAACAGAGCTTCAACAAAGAATTTGAAGCCATCAAAGCCGACCAAATGGAAGGAAAAGAGATAAAAAACAAAGTAGAGAGTCTTGACAGCAGGTTAGACCATGCAGAAGATCAAATCTCAGGGATTGAAGACAGCCTAGATATTATAGAGAAAGAACATACAACCATCCAAGACAAGTCCAAGAAATATGATAGATCTATCCAACACTTGGAAGACAACATCAGAAGGCCTAATCTAAGGAAAATGGGTTTAGAGGAGCACCTAGAAACAGAAGTTAATGGTCTAGGAAATTTGTTTAACAGGATCCTAGCAGAGAACTTCCCAAACATACAAAAAGATAGGCCTATTCAGATACAAGAAGCTTTTAGAACCCCAAATAGACCAGACCAGAATAGGACATCCCACCGTCACATTATAATCCACACAGGATCAACTCAGACCAAGGAAAAGATCCTTAAAGCTGTCAAGGAGAAAAGGGTAATCACCTATAAAGGGAAACCAATTAGAATCACCTCAGATTTCTCAGCAGAGACAATCAAATCAAGAGCCTGGAATGATGTATGCCACCCCCTAAAAACAAACAACTATCAACCAAGAATACTGTACCCAGCTAAACTCTCCTTCATTACTGAAGGCCAAATAAAAACCTTCCATAGCAAAGAAAAATTGAAACAATACATCTCTACCAAACCAGCCCTACAAAAGATTCTTAAAGATGTCCTACACATAGAAAACCAACAAGACCACAATAAAGGCCAAGAATCTGCACCCAAACTGAGAATCCAAGAACCGTAGGAAGAACCCAGTTTTCGCAGCCCCCAAGAAGGTGGATAACATGGCAGGAACTCCCAAATACCTCTCAGTCCTGTCTCTTAACGTTAACGGACTGAATTCTCCAATTAAGCGACATAGACTGTCTAGCTGGATTAAAAAACAAGACCTTTCTATCTCCTGCCTGCAGGAGTCACATCTTGCCTGTAAAAACAAACACATTTTCAATATTAAAGGCTCTAACAAAATCTACCAAACAAACGGCCCCCATAAACAGGCGGGATTTGCAAAACTAATATCAGATAAAATAGACTTCAAATTAAAATTCGTGAGAAGTGATAAAGAAGATCGCTACATACTAATTAAAGGATCTCACTTTCAGGAGGATATTACGAGTCTAAATATCTATTCCCCAAACAATGGAGCACCCAAATTTATCAAAGAAACACTACTTTCCCTCAAATCACATATAGATCCAAAGACATTAATTGTTGGGGATTTTAACACACCACTCTCCCCACTAGATAGATCAACTCGGCAAAAACTCAACAGAGAAATCGCAGATCTAAACAGCTGCATAGATCAACTAGACTTAACAGACATCTACCGAACATTTCACCCAGCAGCAGCAAAATACACTTTTTTCGGAGCAGCACATGGAATGTTTTCTGAAATAGACCACATTTTAGGCCACCAAGCAAACTTGTCAAAATTCAGAAACATTGAAGTTATACCTTGCATTCTCTCTGACCACAAGGGAATAAAATTACAACTCAACACCAAAAGCCACCAAAGAAAGTCCGGTATCACATGGAGGCTGAACAACACACTGTTGAATCATGAGTGGGTCATGGAAGAGATTAGAAAGGAAATTCAAATGTTCATGCTATTCAACAAAAACGAACACACAAATTACCAGCTCCTCTGGGACAGAGCAAAGGCAGTACTCAGAGGCAAGTTTATAGCTCTGAGCTCCTATATCAACAAATTGGAGAGATCTGAAACTAACAATTTAATGACACATCTAAAACTCCTTGAAAAAGAGCAGCAAGATAAACCCGAGTCCAGTAGACTGAAAGAAATAATCAAAATTAAATCAGAATTAAATGAATTAGAATCCAAAAAAACTATAGAAAGAATCAACAAAACAAAGAGTTGGTTCTTCGAAAAACTTAACAAAACTGACAGACCCTTAGCAAATCTTATCAGAAAAAAAGAGAACACACCAAAATTAATAAACTCAGAGATGAGAATGGAAACATCACTATGGAAACAACCAAGATTCAGAACATTATAAGGGAATACTTCTCAAAAGTTTATGCTAATATGTTTGAGAACTTGACAGAAATGGATTTTTTCCTAGCAAATATTGACATGCCAAAACTAAACCAAGATGAGTTAAACTATTTTAAAAGGCCCATATCAAGCATTGAAATAGAAACAGCAATAAGAGACCTCCCAGCTAAGAAAAGTCGAGGACCAAATGGTTTTACAGCGGAATTTTACAAGGCCTTCAAAGCACAGCTTACACCAATACTCTGCCAACTCTTCAATGAAATTGAAAGAGAAAGCTCACTACCAAACACATTCTATGAAGCCATCATAACCCTCATCCCAAAACCAGGCAGGGACTCATCAAAGAAAGAGAAATATAGACCCATTTCATTGATGAACATTGATGCAAAACTTCTCAACAAAATTTTGGCCAATCGAGTTCAACAATTCATCCAAAAAATCATACACCACGATCAAACAGGATTCATTTCAGGGATGCAAACCTGGTTCAATATACGCAAATCAATTAATATAATTCATCACATCAACAGGAGCAAGAATAAAAACCACATGGTTATCTCAATAGATGCAGAAAAAGCATTCGACAAGATCCAACACCCTTTATGATGAAGGTTTTGGAAAAATTCGGAATCCACAAAACTTTCCTCAATACAATAAAGACTGTATATGACAAACCTTCAGCCAGCATTATACTCAATGGTGAAAAACTAAAGCCATTTCCTCTTAACTCAGGAACAAGACAAGGATGCCCACTCTCTCCACCTCTCTTCAATCTAGTATTAGAATGCCTAGCTACAGCAATAAGACAAGATGCAGACATAAAGGGGATCCAAATAGGAAATGAAGAAATAAAACTCTCCCTCTTTGCAGATGACCTGATCTTGTGTTTAAAGAATCCCATAGACTCCACTCCCAAATTACTCAAGCTGATTCAAAACTTTGGCAAAGTAGCAGGTTATAAAATTAACCCCCCAAAATCAATGGCTTTTCTGTATGCCAACAATGAGAAAAGTGTGGCTGAAATTAGGAAAGTAACTCCATTTGTAATAGCCCCACAAAAAATAAAATACCTAGGAATTAACTTAAATAAAGAAGTGAAGGACCTCTATGATGAAAACTTTAAAATCTTGAAAAAGGAAATCAACACAGAACTTAAAAAATGGCAAATCCTCCCATGCTCCTGGATTGGAAAGATTAACATCGTGAAAATGGCAATACTTCCCAAGGCTATCTACAAATTCAATGCAATACCTATTAAAATTCCACCCTCATTGTTCAAGGAAATAGAAGAGGCAATCCAAAAATTCATATGGAACAATAAAAGACCCCGAATAGCAAAAACACTCTTCAACGGAAAGAACACTGCTGGAGGAACATCAATACCAAATTTCAAACTCTATTATAAAGGCATAGTAATCAAAACAGCTTGATATTGGCATAAGAACAGACCTCAGGACCAATGGAATAGAATTGAAAACCCAGAAATGAACCTCCAGACCTATAGCCATCTAATCTTCGATAAGGGAGCTAAAACAATAGAATGGAAGAAAGACAGCCTCTTCAGTAAATGGTGCTGGCAAAATAGGTTAACTACTTGTAGAAAACTAAAGCTAGATCCTTATATTTCACCCTGCTCCAGAATCAACTCCAAATGAATCAGACCTTGATGTCAAAGCAGACACTCTGAAAATATTACAGGATGGAATAGGAGAAACCCTAGGTCTCCTTGGATCAGGCCGAAATTTTCTGAATAGAGACCCGGAAACCCAACTAATCAAAGAAAGATTGGACAAATGGGATTGCATAAAGTTGCAGAGCTTCTGCAGGGCAAATGACATAGCTAGCAAGATCAATATAGAGCCCACGGATTGAGAGAAATTTTATGAGCCATACAAGGGACAAGGGTCTCATATCTAAAATATACTTGGAACTCAAAAAATTAAACCCCCCAACAACAAATCCTCAAAGAAACAACTGCCCAATAAATAAGTGGGCGAAAAACTTAAAGAAAAATTTCTCTGAAGAAGAAAGAAGAATGGCCTATAGACACATGAAGAAAAATGTTCAACATCCCTAGCCATAAAAGAAATGCAAATCAAAACAACATTGAGATATAACCTCACTCCAGTTAGAAAGACAAAAATCAAGAACTCTAACAACAACCGATGTTGGAGGGGATGTGGACAGAAAGGAACCTTACTTCATTGTGGATGGTAAACTTGTTCAACCCCTTTGGAAAGCAGTATGGAGGTTCCTCAAAAAACTTCACATAGAACTCCCCTATGACCCAGTAATACCACTTTTGGGCATTTACCCAAATGTTTACAAACAAGACCACACTAAAGGTACCAGCACAACTATGTTTATTGCAGCATTATTTACCATAGCTAAGATATGGAACCAACCCAGATGCCCCTCAGTAGATGAATGGATCAAGAAAATGTGGTATGTATACACAATGGAATTCTATGCCTACAGCAGAAAGAATGACATTGCCACATTTGTTAGGAAATGGAAAAACTTGGAAAAATTATATCAAGTGAAGTAAGCCAGGCCCAAAGAAACATAGGTCCTTTGGTTTCACTTATTTGCAATATCTAGTATATGTACGAATCAAGTGGAAAAGGTCAGATAATGTGATGTCAGGAAAATGAACCCTTAGATATGTATCTTAATGTTTTTTTCTTTCATGCATGTGTTTCTAACGCTTTTATAAGATTATTTCTTTTTTGCTATGCATGTCCTTCCCCCACATATAACCCCTGCTTTCAATATATTTGATGTCAGTATAACTTATGGAGGAGATGGGGAAAAACCAGTTGTTTAAGGATACAGGTGGACCTGTTGCAACAATGTGAAGTACAAGTTGTATTGTCCAAAACGAGCTTTACAACGTCAGTGCGGGGAGGGGGGGGAGGGGGGCAAGGTGGGAAGGAGAAGTATTGGGTTGGGGTGGGAGGGGGTAGGCTGGGAAGGGATGTGAAGGGTCAACAAAGGAGGAGGCTGCAATGCTTGGTAAGAAATGTACACATTATCCTGCCCATGGAATTGTAACCGCTCTGGACAGTATGTTCACAAATAAAGTAAAATTAAACTAAAAAAAATTATGTTGTACAAAGGGTCATTTTAATATGACCAGATCAGTTTATATTTACCTTTTAAAAATAAATGTTACTGCTTTAACGGGGTTTCATTATAGTATTCACACATGGTATCTGTTACTTTATTACAGAGATTCAATGTATAATATAATTATTATATTCCATAATCATGCCTTAAAACAGTCTTAGCTGGAAATCTGTTTTGTGGTATTCTTAAAATGTAGCAATGGAAGGATATAGATAAGTTTACTTGCCTTATTCTCAGTCATATCAAAAAAAGTATGTTCCATACCTGAAATATATATTTAAATCCGTTTTATTTATGTGTGAAACCTGGGCTTTTCTTCTTATTTTATCACCACGAATCAACAAATAATGATCAGTTAAATATCCCCAGTGTATCCATTGTTTTTAATCATTTTAATTTTTTAGCCTGAATATTTTCTGTAAGCTTAGCAATATGTTACAGTGAATTTTCTTCCAATATTTTCCATTATTTGATTGATACCATTCGTTAAAAGTGCTATTTATTGTATATAACTTAAAAATGCAGCTTACTAAGAACTTCACTGTGTTTGTCTTAGCTCAATTTAGCCCAGTTAAATGACATGATATAAATTTACTGATTTAAGAACACACAAATAAACTAGCTCCATAGATCTTTTTTGAGAAAAGACTTTAGCAACTAATCACGTTTCAGAATTATTTTCCTCAAATCACCCAGCTTTTGCATATTTGATCCTTTGAAATCTTGAACTGTTTTAACAAAATGAAAACCCATGCTAGTTACTGACGATTTGAGATGGTTTGAATTCAGCTTAATATGTTAGCACTTCAAACTAACATCTAATTTTCAGACAGGCGCCTTATCACATGACTACTACAATGTTATTGAAGCAGAATGAATTAATTAGCTCTGGTAAAATTTCCTGAGTTTTTGTTCACACCTTAGTGAAGGAAGTTATGATTTATGATTTTTTGTGCATATGTGTGTGTGTGTGTGTGTATATTTTGATTTTCAGCTCCATATATATTAGGATAATGTCCAAACACTTGCTGAATGGTGGTGAATTGAATAAACTGTACACACACACACACAACTCACACACACATACAGAGATTAAAATGTCTAGGTAAGTTTTAAAATTCATGCTTTGTTTCTTTTCATTTTTTTCTTATAAAAATTAAAATAATGAAACCAAGGTTTTTTCTTCCTTTTTTTTAAATTAGAGACTAAAATACTTTATTTAAAACTTTACCCTGCAATTTGAGAATGTTGCTTTAAATATGTGATGGAGATATTTCTGGCTCGAAATTTCTCCTTCTCATCAAAGAAATATTGGCTGCATTTTAAGACAAGTTTGACAAGTTGAACTGGATACTTTAGGTAATTAGTTGCAACCTAATTATTCAACTAAAATATTCTCTAAGCCAGTTAAAATAAATGTACTGCTTCCTGAAGAGTTGAGTAATTTGCTACATACTATCCTCACTCAACTTGAGGAGCCACTGTCAGCACTATGATTGAGCTTCATACTTCAAAGATGTTATCCCATATCATCTATCATATACACCATGATATTTTCAGATATAAATTGTAATTCTCTTTGAACAGACTGTACTAAATATAATCACTAGAAAAACATTTTATCTATCACTTTAAATATTATTTTTATATTTTTATCTCAATTAACTTTCCACAAAAATCTTTAAAAATATTCTCTATGGTGAATTCATTGAAGTTATAGTGGATCATTTGAATTATTTAATGTTTCTTAGTATACAGAAAAACATGTAATAAGTGTTCTATTATTATACTTTAAATAAATGAGTATCTGTACATATGTGTGTCTCTTTTTAACAGATAGTTCTAGTCTAGGATGGATAGTAAAATTTATTAAATCAGTTGTTAGTTAAAATGATTAGTCATGAACTATTTGATATAATTTTATTTTCTATTACAGATGATTATGCAACATGTCTATGTTTAAGGAACTCTTCATGAAAACAAGTATGTAATCAGTATGTCATTTTCTCAGAAGTATGGTTTATCTTTCTTTTATCTTTATTTATCTACTAGGGGAAAATATTCTAGAGATTGAATTAACTAATTTTTATAAATCAAAAGTAATTTTATAGCCTGGCACTGGTAGCTCACGCCTTTAATCGTGGTTACACAGAAAGTTGAGACCTGAGGATTGTGGTTCAAAGCCAACCCCGGGAGGAAAATCCATGAGACTCTTATCTCCAATAAACCACCAGAAAAAAATCCAGAAGTGGCACTGTGACTCAAGTGGCAGAGTGTTCTCCTTGAGCTGAAGAGCTGAGGAACTTCACCCAAGCCCAGAGTTCAAGCTCCATGACTGGCAAAAAAAAAGAAAAAAAAAGAAAAAAAATTATTCTAGAGAGAACAACTAAATGAAAAGAGACATTTAATAGGTAAGTATAATTCTATAGAATAATGAGTTTTTTCCTCTCTTGTAAATATGCTTAAGATTTTACTCAATTAACCAATAGGTGTGATGGACTCTTCTGAGTATTAGTACAAAAAGACCGAATTAATTAATTGCATAATTGAAGCTTAAACAACTTGTAATATAATAATGACTGAATATAAATGTGATGCATTGTTAGCCTGACATATATTTGACATTATCTTTACACCTTAATTATAGTCATAAACTTGGTCAATTTTTATGTGTTGACTATAATTTCCAGTAATAAATAAGAATAAAGGCAATCAGAAAAATAGATCTCTCAGATTGTTTATTTGTCTAATACATGGCATGCACCTATTAATTCTTCACTATATTCTTGCAATTTTATTTAATGTTTTGTAGAAAATAAAAAAATATCCCTCAGGGAAAAAATAAGAAAATGAATTATGAGAATACAATGCAAATAATAGTAAATACATACAAATTATCTTAAATTTGAAAAATCCAAGTCCAGAGAAAGAACCAATGATGCATACTAACTGGATAGGAAATCAAGGGAAGGATTTTAGAGATTTTGCAAGAATAAACTTCCGTGAGTGACACATGCTTTTACACAGAGCTTGGCCTTTGCTGTTTCTCCTAGTTCATATACATATTTCACCAAGAACCTGCATGGCTCCTAGCCTCATATCACCGGGCCTCTTCAAAAATCCTTCCTTAGGTGAAATTGTCAGGATTATACTGGAGTCACTTGTGTCAGATCCTGCAAAATCGAACTGGGGACTGACATAAAGGAAAGGTTCTCACATGTGCATTCACTGATAACAGAAACTGTAACAGAAATGTTTCCAATGCACAGAATTTTGAGCTCAAGGACTACGCAGAATGTATTAAAAATCTTAGCCATACTTACAGTCTTGAAAGGTCAATCCACAAAGCAATCTGTGATGTCTTCATCTGTAAACACTTGCGAAACAAACTTTCATATAATGCTACAATGTTAAGTTAGCCATCTTTCATAATGTCATGTTTAATATTTCACATTCTCCAGAGAAACTTTACATTTTCCATTGTTGGTTCGATATTCCAGAGGTCACCTCAGCCTGTGTCTCCTCAGATTTTAACGCTTTATTAAGAAAATTTTTTAATAAGATTTCCTATCATACAGGACTATGTATTTTTTCTTGGATATTGACATATAAAAGGAGCATAGATCCCAATTTTCATTACCCCTTCCATCTCTTACTTTTCTTTCATAACTCTTTGAACTACCAGCAAACACAAAGGAGGTATAAATTTGGGGGGCCTACTTCGAACCAGAATATTGCAGGCATGAGGTAATGATGTGAGTGTTCCATTCATCTCTATCCCTCCTGCAGCAGCTAAGTTATGATGAATATGTCATAGCCATTAAACATCTGTATGAATGAACATGCTCTAAAGAGTTAGAAATATATTTAATTTCCAAAGAGTTTACCTCACCGTCTTATGGAGTGTTAAAAGTATTTTCGAATTGAGTCTTAAGGTGAAATATTCACACTATTGTGGATGTTCAAAAGATTGAATTCTGTGGGAGATAATAGATTTGACTCGATTTAACAAAAGAATCCAAACACGAGAAGAAGAAATGAAATCATGATTGAAAATGATTCAAATAAGTGCTAAATGAAGGAAGAAAAATGTCAGGACTGTGACAAAGTGAAAGTACTACACATAACAAATAATTTCTCATGAGTAATAACATAACAAAAAATTAAGTCAATTTGATAGAAACACAATTCTGCTTAAATATAATTAACATTTTTCTCTTTTCTATGTATTTATGAGTTATGTATGTGTATGTGTGTGTTATATGCATGTAGAATAGGAAGAAAAATAGAAAAACCTTCATATCACTGTAGTAGATGATAACAGATTGTTTTGGTGTAAAAGTGAAGAGGATGTTGGAGGTGAAGCTCAGTGATAGAGTGCTTGCCTAGAATGTACAAATCTCTGAAACTGATCATAGTATAGCAAAAACAAAAACAAAAGAAAGAGAGAAAAGTAGGAAAAATAGCATTAAAAAAACTTCATAGCCAGTGGCTCTTGCTGTAAACTGGAGAAATCAGAGGTACTCAGGAAGCTGAGATTTGAGTAGCACAGTTTGAGCTAGCATAGGTGAGAATATTAAGATACTCTTTGTTCCTTCTGTTTACAAATATATATTTTTATTTATTTCAGGTAGTTGTCCAAAGGAGTTGCAATTCAATAGAGCATTTTATGAATATAGTGTCTTATAAAAAGAAAATCAGTGTCACCTGTTTTAATATTCCTACCCTTGTATCTGGGAAGAGAGCTTGCTTTGCATTCATGAGGCCCTGGTTGTGATTACTAAGCACCACAAAGCAGAAAAAGCCAAAGTGGTGCTGTAGCTCAAGTGATAGATTTCTACCCTGGAGCTGAAGAGCTCCAGTCCCAGAGTTCAGGCCCACGAACAAAATAAAAAAATAAATAAATAAACGTTCTCAATCACCTCTTCACACTTTCCCTTCCTTTACTTTTCTTAATTTTGTAGGTTTTGCTTGATTTTTTTGCCAGTTAACAAAGAAAATTATGTACATAATGCATCTTGATATGAGTCATCCTTTCAAGATTTTCATCCCCAATTCCACACACTCCTCTTAGTTTTCTCAGTTCTGTGACATATTCATTGCATTCTTGTCTCCATTCTACTTATTTCCCCCATTCATTCTTCTACCTTCCTCTTCTTGATCCACTCTGTCTCTTGCAAGTATATATTTTCTAGTATCCATTTTGGTAGGCTTTTCCTTAGCCTTTCTAAATAATTATATTATTTACATTCCCCGTAGATTCTATTATACTTCACTTAATTGCCACACAGTGATTTTACCTATATTTATAAGCACATTCTAGTTTCTAGTCAGGAGGGAAAGCATGCAATCTGTGTTTCTAAGGGTCTGATGTAGTTCACCTAACGTAATCATTTACAAGTCTTTCCATTTCCTTATATATGGTTCAATATCATTATTTCTAAAGGATAAGTAGTATTCCATTGTAGATACACTATAACCAAGATATGACATCAACCTAGATGCCCGTCAATGGATGAATGGAACAAGAAAATATGAGATTCTTATCCCCAGTAATCCACCAAAGTTTGTATGTGAAGCTGTGCCTCAAGTAGTATATAGTAATAGGCGAGAAAAAGAGCTCAGGGACAGCACCCAGAAGGCAGAGTTCAAGCTCCAGGACAAACACAAATAGAAAAAGAAAGAAACAAACAAATAGAAAGAAAGAAAGAAAGAAAGAGAAGGAGAAGGAGGGAAGGAAAGGAAGAAAAAAGGTCAGAAAAAGAAAGAAAGAGAGAAAAAAAGAAAGAAAGAAAGAGAAGGAAGAAAGGAAGAGAACAAAAATTTTCTAACAAAGATGGTATCAGAACAAAATTAGAAAGCACAATACAATTTATAAAGATAGAATATTTCTCTGAACATGAAACACTACATTTGAGTGTGTGGGGAATATTTAATTGAATAAAAATCAAGAAATTCTAAAATATTGAAGTCAAAACATTGAGCACATTCTACAACTGTAATGGGTATGATATAGGAAACGGTAAAAAAAAAACGGTAAATAAAAAAAAAACCTCTATACAAGGTGGGCGACATTGTCTCATGCCTGTAATCCTAGCTACTGAGGAGGCTGAAATCTGAGGATTGAGGTTCAAATTCAGCCCAGGCAGAAAAGTCTGTGAAACTCTTATCTCCAATAAATCACTCAGAAATCAGGAAGTGGCGCTGTGGCACAAGTAGTAGAGTGCTAGCCTTGAGCTGAAGAGTGCAAGGACAGTGCCCAAGCCCAGAGTTCAAGCTCCACAACTGACCATAAAAAGAAAAGAAAACAAAACAAAACCTATATAAGCAATTATATAAATATCTACCAAGAATAAGTCAAAAGAAGTGAAAATTAAAGATTGCCTGGCAGAAAAATAATTGAGCATTGTGGCTAAAATGGTTAACCAAGACAAATAGTAGTAAATTAATTCCTTAGACAGTAACTGTAACTCCTCTGTACAGTATGTTCACAAATAAAATTAAATTAAATTAAAAAAAAAGATGAAATCCAAGGATATATAGCCAATCTTTAATATTTTTGAAAAAAATCACAAGAAGAAAACATGAAGGAATATACATTGAAAAAAGTTGCACATAAAACAAAAAAATCAATAAATATAAAATATCCTAAAATGAAAATATTAAGTCAATTGTTGCTTCTTTCATGAGATTAATATAGTTACAAAACACTATAATTATAGTAACTAAAAAAGACAACTTGTACATATTGAACATCATAAGGAATGTGTTATTTGGAAGATTTTATAAATTATACTATGAAAATTATATAAGAAAATATTTTCATAAGTACTTAGGATGATACATTTGGAATAGAAAAATTTCTAATAAAACAATTCCATAAATAGTAGTCTCAGAAATCTGAGTATAAAGTTAACCACGGACATGAAAAAATTCTCCAAGTAGGAAGAAAAGATAAAAAAGAAAGATAGAAAAATGTAGGAAGGAAAGAGAGAGTTAAAAGAAGGAAGGAAGAAGGAAAGAAAGGAAGAGGGAGGGAAGAGGGGAAGGAGGGATGGAGGGAGGAAGACATCGGAGGAAGACATCAGAAGATATAAAGATATTTTATGAACATGGACTAGAGGAAATTGATTGTTTTGCTTTGTTTTGTTTTGCCAGTCCTAGGGCTGGAACTCAGGGCCCTGAGCTTCTTTTGCTTAAGGCTACCACTCTACCACTTGAGTCACAATGCCACTTCCAGCTTTTCTTTTTTTTAATGTGGTACCAAGGAATCGAATTCAGGGCTTCATGCATGCTAGGCTAGCACTCTACCACTAGCCACATTCCCAACCCTGGACTAGAGGGTCTATTCTATCAAAACAACCCACAAATTCAATACAGTACCCACCAGAAGCTCAACACCATTCCCTACTTAATTGAAAAATCAGCTCTAAGATGTATATGAAAGCATAAAAGATCATGGATAGTGACAGCATTTCTGGTCAAAGAAGCAATTCTGTGAGGATCACAATACTAGGATTCAAACTGAATTACATAATCATAACAGCATATAGCAAATACTTAACTGGGGGAAACCCAGTTCTGCCATGCTAGTTTACAGCTCTCAGTTTTAGTTATGAACTTCACACTTCCTCTGAGTTTCAGTTCAGCCTACATTCTTTTCCATTTTTCCTTTCTTTTCTTTTAACTTCTGGGAATTTCAGGTTATCATTTCATCTAGAGTTATTCTAACCCATTTTGAACTGGGATGTAATGACTTTATTTTGCAGCTCAATTCCATTTTATTACTTCTAAGAAGCAGATTTACTCAGCCTTGCAGTTTTCTATTTTGTTATTTTGTTGGAGAACAAGTTGGATTTTCATGCTTTTGTATTTTTCTGAGTGACTTTACATTAGTTTTTCTGCTACTTTTATTAATCTCTTTTTTATTTACATTTTGTTCTTTTCTATCAAAACATTTAAACTGTTTTCTTCTGCTTGCATGTGTTAAATGCTAGTGAGATTGCATTCTAAGTGTAGTGGAATTTGTGTATCTATTGCATTTGATGTGTAAATAAACAAGTACTGGAATTATGCTAGTGTTTGGCATACGTATGGAGAAAACAGAACACAGCCCACAGAACTTATTTGAGATTTAACTTAAGTTTATAGATGATATTCACAAATGTTTATAATTATAATTTTCTTCTAGAGGAAAGTGAATTATAACATTCATTTTGTTGTTATCTCTTGCACTCACAGGCAGTGTAAAATTGTTCATATAGGGTAGGTTTTTAATGTGTCATCCAGTTTTACTCCATCAGAGAAAGATTGGATATAAATTATAGATACTACAAACAATAATGATACTGAGTTCACCTAGCTTGCTAGTATTGGGACAAAGCCCTACTGAATAAGTGTGAGAAAGGATGATATTTATGTACACAAGTCATACCTGAAGGAAAAGCTCACACTTTAAAAAATGAAGAAAAATGCATAAATTAATTTTCAGTTTACATTAACTCTAAATTAATCAAAGATATTTGATCATTTAAAGGAGAATAATTTTATTACTTTATTTCACCATTATTAGGATTAAGGTAGCTAGTATTGTTGATGAATTTCTTTTCTAAAGCATGGTACTATATGGAAAGGACTCTTTGAGGTCATCTAAAATGCTATGAGAATCTATGATTCTCATAGACTTCCTAACCATGATCTTCAGATCTCAGGTTTCTGACTAGCTAGGATTAAAGTATGGCCATCACTATGGAAGGTTTTTCTTATTTTCTTTTATCTTTTTTTTGCTTGTTTGTCATGGGGCTTGAGCTCTGGGCTTGAGTGTTATCCTTGAGCTCTTCAGCTCAAGGAGAATGCTCTACCGCTTGAGCCACAGAGCCACTTCTGGTTTTCTAGTGGTTTATTGGAGATGAGAGACTCATGGGCTCTCCTGCCAGGGCTGGCGTTGAACCGTGATCGTCAGATCTCAGCCTCCTGAATAGCTAGGATTATAGGCATGAGCCACCTGTGCCCATGGCATAGAAGATGTTATATATGCATCTTTGATTTCTATCTTGGTACCTATCCCTTCTACTCTGGGACCTTTATGTCAAAGAGTTTGAGTATCATACAGGCTATCACATAGCCTTGGGAAACATTAATTTTATTTCCCAAGATTTTAATATTTTTAATGAACTAAAAATAAAAGTACAGTTTCAATTAATATGTTTAATATGAGAGCGATTCTAGCTGTATTTTAAATAACTGCAAAACTTTCAACATATAAATTTAATATTAACTTATTACTCTGGGACTGGGTGCTGTAAGTCAGCTCTTCTGTTCAAGGCTAATGCTATACCACTTGAGCTACAGTACCACTTCCACTTTTCTGGTGGCTTATTGGAGATGAGTTTCACGAACTTTCCTGCCCAGGCTGGCATTGAATTGTGATCCTCAGATCTCAAACTCCTGAGTAGCTAGGATTACAGGCATGAGTCACAGGCACACGTCTTTTTATTATTTTTTGTGCCTATAAAAATGCTTGAAGATTTTGAGCTCTTCATTGGATTTTTCACTCAAAGCTGATGCTTTTTCACTTGAGCCACAACTCCACTTCTGGCTTTTGGCTGGTTAATTGGACATAAGAGTCTAATGGACTTTTAAGCCTTGGCTGGTTTTGAAAAGTGACCTTTAGATCTAATTAGCTAGCGTTGCAGGAATGAGCCATGAGCAAACAGCTAAATACATAAAAATTTTACATGCATGACTAACAATTACTAAATGTAAAATAATTTGTTCATAAAATTGTATTTAGGTTGAATACTATTTTTGTTGGTTTAACTAGCAGTCACTAATGCCTAAAATAAAATTAGATGTATATGTGTTAATCCTTAGTAATTACAAAATGAAATAGGTATTTATGTATAACTAGTTGAGTAAGAAAGATCCTCTACCACGGAATAGTAACTGTGGCTTCCCTGAAATCAGTTAATATCTACCAATATATTTCAACAAATTTAAAATTAATTAACCTTGGCCTGAATAATTACATTTCAGTGATTTTAAAAAGTTTTGTTTCTATCCACAATTTTGTTTTAGTATTTGTATAAGTACTTAGCAACTAATAAGCAATATTGAAGTTACCTATATAGGATAATAAAAAAACTGTAATTGTGCTAAGTATACCTATTGTATTAAAAAAAGAAGCAGGTGTACATGAACTCTGTCACACTTAAAATATATTAGTTATCAGTTTATAGAAATTCTACAAAAATAATGTGAATTATCTAATTGAAAATTTCAAGCTGATCATGCTTAATATTCTTTCAAGAATTCATGATCAGGACCACAAAAAGAGCACTAAATAATGCATTAATGACATTCAACAAATAAAAACCATGTAACTTGGATTCTTATGCGTGTGATCTTAGTTCTTTAGGAAGCTAGGATAGAAGAATTCTGTTTTGAGAAAAGTATGTGCAGAAAAGTTGTCAAGACCTTTTCTCTACCTGTACATAGACACATTGATGAGCACCAGTCACTACATACTCCATGGGACAAGGAGAAGTGAAAAATGATGGTTCCAGACTAGCCCCGGAAGAAAAATTTGAAAGACTCCAGCTTAATATAGGGAAGCTAGGCAATTTGGCAATCTTCTGAAATCAGAAGGAAGAACTAAAGTAGTCTGATAATAGTCCAGGAGGTTGCCCAGGATGGAATCAAATTCCTATCTAAAAAATAATCAACAAAGAGCATAGCTGGAGGATGACTGAGAGGTGATGTGCCAGCCTAGCAAACACAGGTCGCTGAGATCAAATCTCACTGTGATAAAAAAAAAAGATAAATAAATAAAAGGCAAGAGGAGTAAATCCTAGCATTTTCTTTCAAACAATATCATATTAGTCCCTTGCAATGGTGGCCTTAAGTTGACTAGTCCTGATGAACCAACATAAGCAAATTGTCTGTAGTTTCTGGTGACACATTTGTAGTATCCAGCAGGAAATGAAATGTAGCAAATTTAAGACCCTTCAAGATTTATGGACTAGGGTAGGGTGTTGGCAGAGTCAAGATGCTCATCTTTAAGATGAATGAAGGAGAAGGAATGCTAGTTAGAGCCTTTACTATATGTATGAATCACTGTGCAGGTACTTAAATTTTGGCAAAAGACCTGATACTATTTAAGGAAAAAATGACTCTCCTCATTTTTGAAATAAATTTCTTAGCTTGCTACAAGGCTTTTTGTGGAGATTGATCATTTATTTATAGGTCACAATGCAGCTTGTGATATCCATTTTGAATTGAGTATTATCTGATTCACCAAACAATAAGGTTGTATGTTAATATAAACATTTCATTTTCACAAATAAGTAGAATAAAAGCAGGCCTTAAAAACAAATTATTTATATGAAAAAGTTCCTTGAAATGCCCATTGTCCATCCTGCTGTCAGGATATCTCTACACAAGTGGACATCAATGAGTATTTGAGAAGGTTTGTGGGCACCTGACTGAAGAATGGAATATTTAGGTATGGTTTACCGATAGTTTTGTATAACCCACAGATAATATACACATGAAAGTAGTCAACTGTGATTCTACAGCCAACAAAAACGGTAAATAACAGTTCTTTTGATGGTCAGGACCTCAAATAGAGACACTAATTGTTCTCTTTACTAAGGAGAAATGGCCAAATATTTTTTGATGTACTGATACATGGGACAATGAAAAGATTTTAGTGAGTAGAATAGTCTAGAACTTGAAAATATTAAATGGACTCATTGAATGATTGGAATTTTTAACAAGGTAAGTTCTTAATGAGGTTTCTGCATTGACTTCTCTAGGTGAAGAAGAGCTACAAGTAATTGTGTGCACTTCTCATATGTAGGAAGATATCTGTGAATTCCCACAGGAATGCTCACCTGAAAGTGACCTCAGCGAAGGAGGAAGTTAGCTGATGAGAATCATACCTATTCTGCCAAGAACAGATATCTATACCTGTTTAGAGAATCCAGTTATCTACTTAGTCTATCAATCTTTTGTTTCTCAATGGGCTCATGGGCCAAGTAGTCAGAGATGCAAGACAGTGGTTATATATAAGTTCAGCATCATGGATTCTCCTTGGCAATGTTGACCTGCCAATAACTCCTGCTAAACATCTAGTCTGCAATAGCAGACACTAACATTGAGCTCCCAGTAGTCCACCATTCCCTGAGGAGGACCTTCTCCATTGTGGAAGAGTTGATGCAATTTCATTTGAATCTAAACATACCTTAAATACAGACTTATTTTCTTGCACAAAAAAGCATTTGCTCAAAGTAGCATAAAAATGTCCACATGATGGAAAGCCCATATAACATTGCTTTTGACCCAAAAATTCACTTCACAGAAAATTAAGTATGGTAACAGTTGCATGCTCATGGAATTCTCTGTCATGTGATGGCATGAATTCTTGCCATGTGACATACTATCCCATTTCAATGAATAAGGAAACAGATGGTCAACTCTTTGAAGGACCAATTATAGTCACTACTAGTTGGCAATGCCATACAGGACTGAGGCATGGTCCTATATACCTTTTTGGAATCAGCCTTTAATCCACAACATTTTTCTTCCAGAGCTAAGAGTCACGGGTATAGACGTAAAAGATACAAATGGAAGAGCTATTGCTCATTAACTCTCAGAAACTACTAGAAAGTTTTTGCTACTGAGCTTATGTTTTGATAGTGCTTAGGTCTTTCTGAAGAGGAAAATGATTTCACAGTAATGCCATTGAACTGGAAGTTAACCATGATGCAGGCCATTTTGGATTCCTCCTGCATCTGTATTAACAGGAAAAGAAAGAACTCTGCTACTGGGGAAAGTGATTTTGAATACCATCGGAAATTTGACCTTCTACTTTACCATGGAGGGAAGCAAGAATTTTTTAGGAATCTAAGTCATCACAGGATATCTGACTATTATCATACCTGACAATGACATCAACAAGGCAACCCTGGCTCCTAGACCTGTAATCCAAACTGCCCAAGTGACTGCAGTCTGAGTATCACAATTCTATAAGCCAAATTGGGCAGAAAAGTCTATGAGACTCTTACTTTCAATTAACTATCAAAGAAATGGAAATGGAGCAGTGGCCTAAGGTGTAGAGGGCTAGACTTTAGTGAAATTGCTCAGAGATATTACCCAGGTCCTGAGTTCAAGCCCTATGACCAGAATATCAAACAAACATTGTCAATGTTAAAGAGATTCATTAAAGGTTTTATTTCTTTGCTTACACTTACTCTGATTTTATCTTAAGCCCAATTTTAGTAGATGATTGATTTTAGAATTTATTACTTTCTAATATAAGAATTTTGTGGTATAAATGAAATAGCACTATGGACATTTACTAAGGTGTCTCCACCAGTTTTATGTTCTTTTTAGAATCCGACTCACACAGTTTTATGGTCTTTTATAATTTATTCATAGAGAAATTGTTATCTTACAGTTTTCTAATTGTTCTCAAGTAGTCTTTTAAATTCTATGCCAGGGGTTTGAACACAGTTTCTTTTTCATTTACAATTTTTTTCCCTTGGTGCACACCACAGATCCTTCATTCATTCATTCATTATTTATTTATGTAATTTTTCCAACAGGTCCTTCCTCTGTTTTTACCTCGGCCAGGATCACAATTTTCTATATAAGCGATAGATCTCCTGCATAGCTGGGATTGCATTTGCATACCACTATACTAGTTAAGTGTGAATTAAGTTGAGAGGAGGTCTTGCTAATTTGTTTTTAATTTTTTCACCCAACCTCTCCTTCAAAAATGCAATCCTTTGAGCGGATTCTACTCAACACCAGCAAGAACCGACAAGGAGCAGACAACTTCATCCTGCACTTTGCAGACCAGAGACGACCCAGGATCCAAGACTCGGCGTGAGTAGAAGCCCGACTTCCTCACTCCTTCTCAGGGAGCAAATGAGGGAAGGCCACCCCTTCCCCCCCATACCAACAAAGCTCGGAGGAGCGGCTAGCTCCAGCTCAGGCCTTGGAATAAAACGAGTCATTTAACAGGTCACAAGAACTTAACGGCGAAGTGACCTCACAGACTCAGTTCCATCCAGGGAAAAGTCACCCAGCTCAGGCGCCAGCCATTGGAGTGGCTCTCCTCACCGGGTAATCAGAGCCAGAGGCTGCCCCTCCCTCTAGCAGCCACCACAATCAATTGAAAAACAGAAACCCTGAGAATGGCTGCAGGCTGGGTGCTGCGAGTTTTTTTCACAAAATAGCCCCAGGGAAAAGCTACTGTTTGTTGAAAGGCCTCAACTCTACCCAGAACCTAGCCTCATCACTGCATCCCCCTCTTGTGTGATTCTCAAAGCAGATCACCCTCCCAGTAAACTAACCTGGGAGGGGGAATCTCAAAATCTTGGGTAAAGCAGAGAATTTTTCTGCCTGTTCGAACAAACTGACTTAAGAAACCAATCAAGCCACAGGACCTCAAGCTGACCAGAGACTCCAACCAGACTCTGGTTACAGACAAAAGGGAGCTACAGGACTCTTCCCACCCCTCCCCCCCAAAAAAAATCTAAGAACTTTTTTTTTCTTCTTCTTTTCTTTTTTTCTTTTTTCATTTTGTTTTTTTTTCTCGTTTTTTGTTACCTTATATATATAAAAAAATTTTTTTCCTTTTCTAAAACTTTTATTAATCTTTAATTTTTGCCTCTTCTGAAAAAATAATTGTTTTCCAGTAACTTTTTTTTTCTCATAATTTTTATTTTAGGAAAAACGTGAATGTGTGTTTTCCTTTCTTTTCTTGTCTTCTTTCTCTTTTGCTTTCATTCTTAATTATCTTTTTGTTTTTTGTCTAGCTGTACTGAACTTCTGATCTTTTCTTCTCAATTTCCTATCCTTTCCAACTTTTCCTCCTTTGTTCTTCTTTATGTGACTTAACTCTTGTCCTGCACATCCTCAGGTAAACCCATAGTTAACTAGTAGACCCTATCCCTCATTGTGTACACACTTAATCCACAAACTTATTACTCAATTCAAAACCTCTGAGACTTAAAGTCATTAATAGCAGTACTACCTCTTTATACCTATATAATATTTTAAGCATTTTTTTTAAAGATTTTCATATCTACTCTATGTCCCTCCCTTTTCCTCAACATATTCACATTCCTCTCTAAATAGATGGTCTTTTAATCTCTATAATAACATTAATTTTTACGTTTCCATTTTTTTTCTGGTCTCTTTTCATTCCCCTTTCCCTTTCTTCTTTTTCTCTCTCTCTCTACTTGCATCCTACCCAACCTATTTCCTGCATTGTGATTAGGACATACTTAACTCTCCCTGTGCCTCCCCACACCAATCTATTCCTATTTTTTACCCACATCTCTCCCTAACCCTAATAATTTCTGGTTTTCCAAATTCTTCTCTGTGGTTCGAAGTCCTTTAACATATAGTTGTTTGATGTCGAATAGATGTATCTGTTGAACTAGATTGTATCTGTAGACTATTGACTTACAAATGCAAACTTTGGTTGATGGTTGCCTTAAGATAGTGTTCTAGCACAAAACTGGTGCTATTTTCATCTCAAATGGGCAGAGTAAGCCAGAAAAACACAAGAAAAATGGCAAATTCGGGTATCTCAATTCCCAATCTTGATAACCAGGGGTTAGAACAGATAATGAATAATCCAGAGGAGAGTTCCCAAATAGCTCTACAAACACTGCTGGCAAACATGATAAATGAGAATTTTGACTACGTACAAAGGACTCTGTATGAGCGTGGTAGGGAGAGAGAGGAGGCATCCCAGAAGTTTATACAGGAATATCATAAGTGTGAGGAAGCTACTCAAAAACTGATACAGGAGTTGCATGAACAACTTGAGAATACTCAAAGAGAAAGGGAGGAATGGCGCGAGCAGGCTGAGAACACTCAAAGAGATCTGCAGGAATCCCACGAACGGGAGGAAGCTAATCCAAGAGTAATACAGGAATTGAGAGACCAGGTAGAAAACACACAAAGATCACTAAAGTCATTCATGGAATCCATTAACAAAGAGCTGAAGGAAGTCAGGGAGACCACAAAGGGAATGCTGAATGGAACCCAACAGAAGGAATGGGAGCCCAAAGAAACCATAACCAATCAACTAAGTGATTTGAGGACAAACACTGAACACCAAATTAAGGAAGTAAAGAAATTCATACAAGACCTAAAACAGAGCTTCAACAAAGAACTTGAAGCCATCAAAGCTGACCAACTAGAAGGAAAAGAGATAAAAAACAAAGTAGAGAGTCTTGACAGCAGGTTAGACCATGCAGAACATCGAATCTCAGGGATTGAAAACAGCCTAGATATTATAGAGAAAGAACATACAACCATCCAAGACAAGTCCAAGAAATATGATAGATCTATCCAACACCTGGAAAACACCATCAGAAGGCCTAATCTAAGGATAATGGGTGTAGAGGAGCACCTAGAAACAGAAGTTAATGGTCTAGGAAATTTGTTTAGCAGGATCCTAGCAGAGAACTTCCCAAACATGCAAAAAGATAAGCCTGTCCAGATGCAAGAAGCCTTTAGAACCCCAAATAGTCCAGATCAGAATAGGATATCCCACCGCCACATTATAATCCACACAGGATCAACTCAGAACAAGGAAAAGATCCTTAAAGCTGTCAAGGAGAAAAGGGTAATCACCTATAAAGGGAAACCAATTAGAATCACCTCAGATTTCTCAGCAGAGACAATCAAAGCAAGAAGAGCCTGGAATGATGTATGCCACCCCCTAAAAACAAACAACTATCAACCAAGAATACTGTACCCAGCTAAACTCTCCTTCATAACTGAAGGCCAAATAACAACCTTGCATAGCAAAGAAAAATTGAAACAATACATCTCCACCAAACCAGCCCTACAAAAGATTCTTAAAGATGTCCTACACATAGAAAAACCAACAAGACCGCAATAAAGGCCAAGAAACTGCACCCAAACTGAGAATCCAAGAACCGTAGGAAGAACCCAGTTTTCGCAGCCCCCAAGAAGGTAGATAACATGGCAGGAACTCCCAAATACCTCTCAGTCCTATCTCTTAATGTTAACGGACTGAACTCTCCAATTAAGCGACATAGACTGTCTAGTTGGATTAAAAAACAAGACCCTTCTATCTGCTGCCTGCAGGAGTCACATCTTGCCCGTAAAAACAAACACATTTTCAATGTTAAAGGCTGGAACAAAATCTACCAAGCAAACGCACCCCATAAACAGGCGGGAGTTGCAATCCTAATATCAGATAAAATAGACTTCGATTAAAATTCGTGAGAAGAGATAAAGAAGGTCGCTACATACTAATTAAAGGATCTCTCCTTCAGGAGGATATTACAATTCTATTCGCCAAACAATGGAGCACCCAAATTTATCAAAGAAACACTACTTTCCCTCAAATCCCATATAGATCCAAAGACATTAATTGTTGGGGATTTTAACACACCACTCTCCCCACTAGATAGATCAACTCAGCAAAAACTCAACAGAGAAACCGCAGATCTAAACAGCTGCATAGATCAACTAGACTTAACAGACATCTACCGAACATTTCACCCAGCAGCATCAGAATACACGTTTTTCTCAGCAGCACATGGAACGTTTTCTAAAATAGACCACATTTTAGGCCACAAAGCAAACTTGTCTAAATTCAGAAACATTGAAGTTATACCTTGCATTCTCTCTGACCACAAGGGAATAAAATTAGAACTCAACACCAAAAGCCACCAAAGAATGTCTGGTATCACATGGAGGCTGAACAACACACAGCTGAATCATGAGTGGGTCATGGAAGAGATTAGAAAGGAAATTCAAATGTTCATGCTATTCAACAAAAATGAACACACAAAACACCATCTCCTCTGGGACACAGCAAAGGCAGTACTCAGAGGCAAGTTTATAGCTCTGAGCTCCTACATCAACAAATTGGAGAGATCTGAAACTAACAATTTAATGACACATCTAAACCTCCTTGAAAAAGAGCAGCAAGATAAACCCCAATCCAGTAGACGGTAAGAAATAATCAAAATTAAATCAGAATTAAATGAATTAGAATCCAAAAAAACTATAGAAACAATCAACAAAACAAAGAGTTGGTTCTTCGAAAAAATTAACAAAATTGACAGACCCTTAGCAAATCTTATCAGAAAAAGAAGAGAACACACCCAAATTAATAAACTCAGAGATGAGAATGGAAACATCACCACGGAAACAAGCAAGATTCAGAACATTATAAGGGAATACTTCTCAAAACTTTATGCTAATAAGTTTGAGAACTTGACAGAAATGGACCTCTTCCTAGCAAATATTGACATGCCAAAACTAAACCAAGATGAGTTAAACTATCTTAACAGGCCCATATCAAGCATTGAAATAGAAACAGCGATAAGAGACCTCCCAGCTAAGAAAAGTCCAGGACCAGATGGTTTTACAGCGGAATTTTACAAGGCCTTCAAAGCAGAGCTCACACCAATTCTCCTCCAACTCTTCAATGAAATTGAAAGAGAAAGCTCACTACCGAACACATTCTATGAAGCCATCATAACCCTCATTCAAAACCAGGCAGGGACTCATCAAAGAAAGAGAACTATAGACAAATTTCTTTGATGAACATTGATGCAGAACTTCTCAACAAAATTTTGGCCAACCGACTTCAACAATTCATCCAAAAAAATCATAAACCACGATCAAACAGGATTCATTTCAGGGATGCAAAGCTGGTTCGATATACGCAAATCAATTAATATTATTCATCACATCAACAGGAGCAAGAATAAAAACCACATGGTTATTTCAATAGACGCAGAAAATGCATTCGACAAGATCCAACACCCCTTTATGATGAAGGTTTTGGAAAAATTAGGAATCCATGGAACATTCCTCAATACAATAAAGGCTGTATATGACAAACCTACAGCCAGCATTATACTCAATGGTGAAAAACTAAAGCCATTTCCCCTTAACTCAGGAACAGGACAAGGATGCCAACTCTCTCCACTTCTCTTCAATCTAGTATTAGAATGCCTAGCTACAGCAATAAGACAAGATGCAGACATAAAGGGGATCCAAATAGGGAAAGAAGAAATAAAACTCTCCCTCTTTGCAGATGACATGATCTTATATTTAAAGAATCCCATAGACTGCACTCCCAAATTACTCAAGCTGATTCAAAACTTTGGCCAAGTAGCAGGTTATAAAATTAACCCCCCAAAATCAATGGCTTTTCTGTATGCCAACAATGAGAAAAGTGTGGCTCAAATTAGGAAAGCAACTCCATTTGTAATAGCCCCACAAAAAATAAAATACCTAGGAATTAACTTAACTAAAAAGTCAAGGACCTCTATGATGAAAACTTTAAAATCTTGAAAAAGGAAATCAACACAGAACTTAAAAAATGGCAAAACCTCCCATGCTCCTGGATTGGAAAGATTAACATCGTGAAAATGGCAATACTTCCCAAGGCTATCTACAAATTCAACGCAATACCTATGAAAATTCCACCCTCATTGTTCAAGGAAATAGAAGAGGCAATCCAAAAATTCATATGGAACAATAAAAGATCCCGAATAGCAAAAACGCTCCTCAACGGAAAGAACATTGCTGGAGGAATATCAATACCAAATTTCAAACTCTACTATAAAGCCATAGTAATCAAATCAGCTTGGTATTTGCATAAGAACAGACCTCAGGACCAATGGAATAGAATTGAAAACCCAGAAATGAACCTACAGACCTATAGCCATCTAATCTTCGATAAGGGAGCTAAAACAATAGAATGGAAGACAGACAGCCTCTTAAGTAAATGGTGCTGGCAAAACTGGTTAACTACATGTAGAAAACTAAAGCTAGATCCTTATATATCACCCTGCACCAGAATCAACTCCAAATGGATCAAAGACCTTGAACTCAAAGCAGACACTCTGAAAACATTACAGGATGGAATAGGAGAAACCCTAGGTCTCCTTGGATCAGGCCGAAATTTTCTGAATAGAGACCCGGAAACACAACAAATCAAAGAAAGGTTGGACAAATGGGATTGCATAAAGTTGCAGAGCTTCTGCATGGCAAATGACATAGCTAGCAAGATCAATAGAAAGCCCACGGATTGAGAGAAGATCTTTACTAGCCATACAACGGTCAAGGGTCTCATATCTAAAATATACTTGGAACTCAAAAAATTAAACCCCCCAACAACAAATCCTCAAAGAAGCAACTGCCCAATAAAAAAGTGGGCTAAAGACTTAAAGAGAAACTTCTCTGAAGAAGAAAGAAGGATGGCCAATAGACACATGAAGAAATGCTCAACATCCCTAGCCATAAAAGAAATGCAAATCAAAACAACATTGAGATATCACCTCACTCCAGTTAGAACGGTAAAAATCAAGAACTCTAACAACAACAGATGCTGGAGGGGATGTGGACAGAAGGGAACCTTACTTCATTGTTGGTGGGAATGTAAACTTGTTCAACCACTTTGGAAAGCACTATGGAGGTTCCTCAAAAGACTTCACATAAAACTCCCCTATGACCCAGCAATCCCACTTTTGGGCATTTACCCTAATGTTTACAAACAAGACCACACTAAAGCTACCAGCACAACTATGTTTATTGCAGCATTATTTACCATAGCTAAGATATGGAACCAACCCAGATGCCCCTCAGTAGATGAATGGATCAAGAAAATGTGGTATATATACACAATGGAATTCTATGCCTCCATCAGAAAGAATGACATTTCCCCATTTGTTAGGAAATGGAAAGGCTTGGAAAAAATTATATTAAGTGAAGTAAGCCAGGCCCAAAGAAACATAGGTCCCATGGTTTCCCTTATTTGCAATATCTAGTATAGGTATGAGTCAAGCGGAAAAAGTCAGATAATGTGATGTTAGGAAAACGAACCCTCAAATATGTATTTTAATGTTTTTGTTTCTTTCATGCATGTGTTTCTAACGAATTCATAAGATTATTTCTTTGTTGCTTCGTATGTCCCTCCCCCACAGTGTAACCCCCGCTTTCACTATATTTGATGTCAGTATAACATGTGGAGGAGACGGGGACAAACAAGACGTTTAAGGATTCAGGTGGACCTGTTGCAGCAATGAGAAGTACAAAATGTCATGTCAAAACCAGCTTTACAATGTCGGAGTGGGGGGTGAGGGGGGGTATGATTGGGTGGGGGAGAGGGGGGAGGCTGGGAAGGGAGGTGAAGGGTAAACAAAGGAGGAGGCTGCAATGCTTGGTAAGAAATGTATGCATTATCCTGCCCATGTAATTGTAACCCCTCTGTACAGTATGTTCTCAAATAAAATAAAATAAAATTTTAAAAAAAAACAAAAAACAAAAAACAAAAATGCAATCCTTGCCTCTGAATTTACAGGACAGTTTAGGTACTAAGTTAGCAAGACCTTAACTCAAAGAACTAAACAAAACAAAACTGTTGAGCGTGGTAAAACATGATTGTAGTCTTCACAATGAGAGGGTCAGGTAGAAGAATTAAGGTCCATTTTGATCTGTGTAAATGTGTTGAACCCCTAAGTGAAGAATACTTAAACACTGGAAATTACTTATGGATATTGCTCAGTACTGGAGCACTGCCTAGCAAACAAAAGGGCATGAATTCTAATCAGTTATTTTTTAAAAGGGCTTGGGAAGAAGAGAACAAAGAAGAAGAAGGAGAAGGAGGTGGAGGAGGAGGAGTAGGAGGAGGACGACGACGACGACGACGACGACGAGGAAGGAGAAGGATGAGGACGAGGACGAAGAAGACAAGGAGAAATGAACCGTCATTAATGTACAAGTTCCCAAGACAGGGTCTATTACATTAGATGTCTTCAAGAAGAAGAACGGAGGCAGGGAGAGAGGGAGAGCTGGAGAGAGAGACAGAGACAGAGACAGAGAGAGATAGAGAGGGAGAGACAGCAAAGAGGGAGGAAGGGAAAAGGCAGGAAGTAAGGGGTCGTGAAAGAAAAATGGTAATCAACGAATTAAAGACTAGATGAGAAAAATATCTGAAAACACACACATGAAGTAAGACTTACATAATACCTATTTCAACAACAACAACAAAAAAAAAACAAAGTAGAAAGGAGCATTGAGAGAAAGGATTTGGGAGAATGAGAGAGAGTGGGGAGAAAAAAGGGAGAGAGGGATGGAGAGAAATTATAATCAGTGAATACAATCTTAGATAAAAAGGTTGAAAAAATACACATCAAGTAAGACTTGTATGATATCTTTAAAGATGCTTCTTCTATTTCTGTTTCCTTCCTGTATCCACCTGGATACATGGATTTATTGCTGTTGCCTCATAGATGTGAATGCAAGTGGTTTCAGACCTTGCCTCACTTATTTTATTTTTGTAAATTATAACTTATTAATTGAGCGAAAATATTTATGAAACACATTTTAAATAATCATTGACTCTGAGAAGTGTTATTTGCCAAGAGAGAAAAAAAGGTGTGTAAAGATTTGATTTAAGTTTTACTCAAATCCTTAAAGAGTGATGGTATCATTGGCGTAGACTCTCATACAAAAGAGGGACTATTTACCATAAAGGGAATTTGAAGATGAAGAACTGTAAGTATTCAGGCTAAGGTCAGTCATAAGCACACATACAATATAAAACGAGCACTGCATGCCACAAAGGAGCTCCACATTCACCTAATTGTTTCGCTTCAGAATTCCTAGATGAAAGCCTACAGAGGGTGCAAGATGTAGCACAAAGTGTTTTGCATTCACATTCTGGGTTCATTCTGAGGTGCTCATGGAGAAGCTGTTGTAGTGCACCTAGATTCTCTACCAAACAGAACACTTCTAGCCATCTCCAGTCACCTGCAAACTCCAGCAATGTCCAAGCAGACAGTATGTTTCCAAAAGCCCAGCCATAGCAACTCTTTGTCATTCTGTGAGCCCACAATGATTTGCTCTCTCTCCCACATTTCTGTGTCTATATTGTTTGCAACTATTCTTATTTTAGTAGCCAACCCTGTAGTACTCCAATACTTTCCTATAATTCATAGTTCTTTCTATTGAACTTCCCCGTTGTTTAAATTACTGTGTGGTTTCTTTCCCCTGTTTAATCTGACTGATACACCATCCAAAGCCATCTGTCTTCTAAGGATTATTAAGACTGGCTCTAAGCTTTACATTTCCTGGTCGAATAGAGGTCCATGTCTTATGTCTTTGTAGCCAGGACACATTTAGCCAAGGATCAATATTCTGAAGATTAATGACTGCTTTACTGCACTAAAGTATTTAATAGGGTCTTTTAAATCATAATTCTAAGGCATTTCTCTTCTGGTCTATTTTTCAGAAGACAAATTCTTTAGTATTTGGTCATTCAGAACCTGCGTGAAGACTGTACAGATTGGAAGTTGGTGCCTATTCATGATATACTAAATATATTGCAAAAAAACCCATACATAGACATATATAGACATATATATATATATATATAGTGCATGTATATAATGTGTATATACATATATATGTATATCACTATACATATCACTATATATATACATATATATAGAGATATATGTATGTATATATGTATATATATAGTGATATGTATAGTGATATATTGCAAGGGCAAGCCAGGAGATCTAAGCAGTGTGGTGGCCTGGGAAGAGAATAGAACACAATTGGTCAAGAAAATTTACAAGTTTTGCATAAATTTATTACATAATTTTGAAGTTTTCTTTCCCTTTTTTTACTTTTGTTAAGTGTTGAAGATGTTGTTTTACGAGTATCAGAATTTAGGGACTGTTTCAGAATGTGAGAACGTTTACCATGGTTTAAAATACTAAAGAATGATCATTTGTTTGTTGTTCTTCGGGTATTAGGGCTTGAACTCAGTGTCTCACAATCTCTCTTGGCTTTTTTACTTAAGGCTGGCACTCTAATGCTTGAGCTATATATCCACTTCTGGATTTTTAAAGTAGCTATTTGGGGACAAAAATCTCACAAACTTTTCTGCCCTAACTAGCTTCAAATCACAATCCTAAGATCTTGGCCTCATTGAATACTTAAGACTACAGTCATGAACCCACCAATGCTTGGACAAAAATGAAATTTCTTATTAAATGATATTTCATATTTCCTCTCCTAAGAGTCTTGGTAAACCTAATATGTCATCAGAGAGATACATTGAATTCCCTATCCAAGATCACAAAATCAGCTATCAATATTGCTGCAGTCAGAACCACAGTTATTTGAGGAAAACCTTCAGTTCTGAAAGTTAACAACAACAAAACTTTCCAAACTATTAGCAGGTATATGTCTATAGCAAATCCATTTGTCGATGTCATATTCGTCACCAAAGCCTGTACTCTTGTCCAAGATCATATACAGATTCTATCACTTTTGATTTTCCACTCAAAGCTGTAGCTCTACAACTTGAATCATACCTCTACTTCCTGGCTTTTTTCTTCACTAACTGGAGATGAGTATCTTGACCTTTTCTGTTAGACTTTGTGGAATATTATAGAGAGATGTTAGGATTAATACTGAGCATAAATATAAATAAAGGAGAGATGTTAGGATTAATACTGAACACATTTACTGCATGTTCCATGTTCTTTTATTATGAGATTTGGGCATTGGAATCCTCCAGTGTTTTCAAATAGAGACGATTTTCAAGATGGGAAAAGTCGTGCTCATTCCCATTTGGACACACAATAAGTGTAAGTTGATACAGATGTAGAAGAAATATTTCACCTTTTCAAATAAAGCATATCTGGTTAACTCAGTAAGTTTTGATATCATGGTAGTATCACCTGTAGTCAGAGATCACATTTCAATGGTAAAGTAAGAACACATGGTGTATTCTGTCTGGTATCACTTCCTGTGGTGGTGCTGGTGATGATGGATGTGTTTGAACATAGGGACTTAATTTCTGACTCAGTTTTCTTGTTCATGGCTGATAGTCATAGCTAGAACCATCAGCGATGGAGTCTCATAAGTCTTATTCCTACACTGGCTTTGATCTTCCCTCCTCCAGATATCTGCCTTTGAGTATCTAGCATTATAAAAGCATGACCCACTGTTGCCCGGTTTTATTTTAATTTTATAATGCACCAATCAATAAAGATGAAGTTGAGTTCAGAAAAGGGGAACCAAATTCAATAAGAATGTTTTATTGTGTTTATCCAGAAATGACTTTCTTCTGCCCTGAGTAATGGGAATCACAGCAAGAAGTCAATTATAATAATGAATAGAAAACTTTGGCAGAGAAATTTGTAAAATGTCACATCAGGTAGGTCTGCTTGCTAATAACTTTTCTACTTTTAGTAATGTAGATCCATGACTTAAAACATCATCAAGTTTAAGGGAAAATTTAAATTTATGAGTTAATAAAAAGACTTTTCTAATGATACTTTTCCTCTGATATTGTTATTAGAATATGTGGGTAGATAGCTACCACAGGTTTCATTGTATAATTTAGATAATATGATAATATTTTCTCATTCCCGTGAGTTTGAGTCTACTTCAATATTGCCTCCATGTCATTCATACATGTATCACATATAGAATGCTTCATTTATTTATTATGTTTAAGAACGTGCACAGGTTTAATATATTAGAAATTGCCTTTAAATCACAAAATCATATTCATTTCCAGATTTTCAATGCCTTTAGGGTTAATCCTTATAAATTTGGTATGTTATTAACCCCAGTGCATGATAATACATTTGTGATGGCTTGTTAACACAAAGAAAGGTTGGGGTAACCCATGTTCAAACTAATTCATTTTCCTCTCACACACAATAACATCTTTAAGTTGCTAGACACTGGGTGAGAAGTAGGTTCAGTTACAACTTGGTGAGAACCTTCTTTAGTGGGAGTAATGAGGATATATTTTATGAAATGTACCTATAAGAGTTTTGACAAGTTCCCATAACAATGCTCAGAATATAATAATTTCTGACATCCGAGGAAAGAGAGGCTCCCAAAATATCTTGTCCTTGGCAACAATGAGCTTCTGGTTAAGACAAACGGTGTCAGTATTGTGTGATTTGAAATAGGGGAAGGATTGTTTGAAACCCCAGTCTCTTCTTGCCTTTCTGTCATGAATTAGGAAAATCAAAGCTCAAAAGTAGTGGAGAGGGAGAGAGGAAGACAGAGAGGAAGAGAGAGAAAGAGAAAGAGAGAGACTGGGGTGATGTTTCCAGGACAGGGATAACAGAGAGAAACAGAAAGCAAGAGAAACTTAGGTATGAAATACAAAGCAAATATCTTCACTGATACCTTCCAAAGCTACCCCAGGGCTCGGATATAAGTGATTGATGGTGATATAACAAAGGCTATATAACAGCAAGGTGTTTTGGGTTTTTCTCCAAATCCAGCAGGGGGGAATAAATAACACAAGAATATAAAAAGTAAAGAACATTTAATACCTACAAGTACAGCACAGGTGAAATAGATTTTAATGCCCAGCCAGGTAAATATAAATCCTAATACTAAAGGCATGTTTTACTTGTATTCTATGTACTGGATGTTTTTGTCTTTTAACAAAAATTTAAGAGACTAAGAGCCAGATTCAGAAAACATGTATGAATTTTTAATCCAATATAATAATTATCATACTGACAATTTCAAAGAATTATATAATCATAATTACTACAAGGAGTGCTGTAGTGAACAAATTGGACATCATGAATTAAACATACAGGTAATGAGAGAGACGGTAATATTAGAAAGATTTTTTAAAATATCATTGACAAAATTAATATAAAACAGAAAACAAAGGGCTTTGATGAACTCATCAGTGTAGTGGAAAAAAGACATATGAAGAATCAGTGAGCTTAAAGCCTTTTCAATAGAGAGTTACCAAACTGAAATTGAGATAGAAAAAGGAATGAATTAAAAGAAATAGCACAGACATCTATCTGATAATTATTGAAGATATAGCATATGTATAATGAATACCAGAGAAGCAATAATACAAAAGTTAGAAAAGCTGTTCAAATGATAGTAGTTGAAAATTAGACAAAATTTATATGAAATTCCAGAAGCTTACAGAAAACAAAGCAAAATGTTTAAAAAATCATATTTTAATGGCAGAATAACAACAGCAGAAATAAAAAAGTCACCCACCACAAAGTGAGACCATAGACAGATGTTCGTAGCAGCAGATCAAAAAGAAACAATCACTATGTGCATTTGGTCATATAAAATAATATTTAAAGATATAAACTCCAAGAAATGAAAATGAGATTTTTGTTGTTGCTGCTGCTGTTTTTGTTGTCTTTTCCTATATTCTTTCTTGGTAGTTTATTTGTCATTAGAAAGATGGGAGGGGCACAGAAAAGGTGAGACAAAGGGAGAACAAATGCATCAGTGGTATTCATTAGACAGTATATAGAAAATGAACTGCCATTCAGTAGATGAATGGAACAAGAAAATGAGATATATGCAGAGTGCCAGTGGCTCATGCCTCTAATCCTAGCTACGCAGGAGGCTGAGATCTGAGGATCATGTTTCAAACCAGCCCGGGCAGAAAAGTCCTTGACACTCATATCTCCAATAAAGTACCAGAAAAACAAGAAGTGGCACTGTAGCTCAAGTGGTAGAACTCTAGCCTTGAGCTGAAGAGCTGAGGGACATCACTCAGGCTCAGAGTTCAAGCCCCATGAACAACAACAAAAAGTTATACATATATATATATTCATATATATATTCATATATATATATATGAATATATATATATATATATATGAATTCTTTCCATCATAAAGAATGACATTGTCCCATTTGTAAGGAAATGGAAGGACTTGGAAAAAAATCATACTAAGTGAAGTAAGCCATATCCAATGAAACATAGGTCCCATGGTTTTTGTGATGTGTAATAAGTAGTATACATCTAGAATAATATTAGCAGATAAGCAGAATAGCTCAATAGCTATGTTACATATGATCATATAAGACGATGGTAAGAAAAATGAATCCACAAGGTTCTGGGAAGATGGCGGAGGAGAAGCTGGAGGCTAAATAAGCTCTCGATAGAAAGCAGTTTTAGTGTTCCAGTGAATACTCCTAGGCCAGAGAATTACACCAAGTGTGCCATCACAGTACGGAGAGTTTGGCCAGAGAGAGAAAATCCAGACAAGGAGAGCACTTGTCGGCAGCTGTGGCTGCAGTTGTGGCAGTGGCGGCCGCGGCCATAACCAGCATACCTACAACACAGAGAGTCCAGGACAAAGGCACCAGGCGCAGCTGGCGAGCAGATACTTCTCAACGCCAGCAAGAACTGACAAGGAGCAGATATCTTTATCCTGCAGATAGCAGACCAGAGAGGACCCAGGAACCAACACTCTGGCAGCATGAGTATACCAGAGATCTCCATCTTTGATACTGACAAAGGCCTGGCTGAGCCACCAGCTCCAACTCAGGCCTTGGGAGAAAACCCAGGAGTCATTTAGCAGGTCACAGGACACTAACCTGACCTGTCAGGCTCAACTCCACCCAGGAAAAAGTCATCCAGTCCAGGCAGAGTTAACTCTGCCCCTGAGGAGTGGCTTTCTTCACTAGGTAAACAGAGCCAGAGGCTGCCCCTCCCTACAGCAGCCAAAACAATCAATTAAAATTCAGTAAACAAAAACCCTGATAAATGCTCCAAGGTGGGCTCTGAGAGTGTCTCCGAAGGTAGCCCCTCAGGGAAAAGCTACTGTTTGCTGAAAGGCTTCAACTCTACCCAGAACCTATCCTCATCACAGCATCTCCAAACTAGAAGAAACAAGCCATCTCCCTCTTTTGTGATACTCAAAGCAGATCTCTTTCCCACTGAACTAGCCTGGGAGTAGGATCTCAAAATCCTGGGTAAAGCAGAACATTTTTCTGCTTGCCCAAACAAACTGGCTTAAGTAACCAATCAAGCCACAGGAAAACCAAACACCACAAGCAGACCAGCATCCACCTACAGACTGGCTATGGACACAAGGGAGACAGAGGATCTTCCCATCCCCCTCAAAAAAAAATCAAAGAACATTTTTTGTACATTATTTTTAATTTTATCTTTTAATGATTTTTAAAAACTTGTTTTCTATTTTTTGTCTCATGCCTTTTATCTCTACTGACTTTTCATCCCTTTTTTCTTTCTTTCTTTCTCATTCTTTTCACTTCTTGCCCTCTTTCGTTCTTTTCTGCATGATTTAATTGCTGTTCTGTTCATCCTCAGATATACCTGTCCTCAATTATTAGATCTTATCCTCCCTGTGTACACACTTAATCCAGAAATATATTACTCAATTCAAAACCTCTTGGACTTAAATTCTTTAATAGAAGTATTACCTCTTTATACACATGTAATGTTTTAAACTATTTTGAACTCTGGGCTTGGGTGCTGTCCCTCAGCTCTTCAGCTAAAGGCAAGGGCTCTACCTCTTGAGTCACAGTGCTACTTTCAGTTTTCTAGTGATTTATTGGAGATAAGAATCGCACAGACTTTCCTGCCTGGGTTGGCTTTGAACTGTGATCCTCCGATCTCAGCCTCCTGATTAGCTAGGATTACAAGTGTGAGCCACCAGCACCCAGCTAATATTTTAAACATTTTTAATTTTTAGATTTTCATGTCTCCTTTGTATCCCTCCCCTCCTCTCATCCCATCCTCATTCTTCTCTGAATACTACATCTTCAAACTTGCACTGTTTAAGGGTTTAACTTTTTAATTTTAAATTTTTGTTTTTCTATTTTTTTCTTGTTTCCCCATTTTCTTTATCTTCTTTTTTCTCTCTCTGCTATCATTCTTTCCAATCCATTTCCCTCTTTGAGATTAGGACTTGGTTAATTCCACTCTCCCCTCACCTTTCCACATCCCGCTAATCCTATTTTTCCCCACATTCTCCCTAAACATATTAATTTCTGGTTTGCCAAATTCTCCTTTGCTGTTCATAGCCCATTAATACATAGTTGTTTGATGTTGAATAGATTGTATGTCTTGATCAAGAATGTATCTGCAAAGTTTTGACTGTGTAACTATGGACTTTGGTTGATGCTTGCCTTAAAATAGTGTTCTAGCACAAAACTAGTGTTAGTCTCATCCCAAATGGGAAGAACAAGCTGGTTTTCTCATGCTTTTTTAAGCATGAGAAAAATGACAAGTCTGGGTATCTCAAACTCCCACTCATGACAATCAGGGGACAGAACAGATAATGAATAATCCAGTGGAGAGTTCCCAAAAAGCTCTACAAACACTATAGGTAAACATGGTAAATGAAAAGATTGAAAACCTGCAAAGGTCTCAGTTTGAGTGGGATAGGGAGAGAGAGGAGACAAACCAAAGGTCAATACAGGAATCTCATAAGTGTGAGGAAACTACTCAAAGATTGATACAGGAATTGTGTGAGCAGATTGAGAACACTCAAAGAGAAATGAAGGAATTGCGGGAGCAGGCTGAAATCAGCCAAAGATATAGATAGGAATTGTGTGAGCTGGCTGAGAGCAGACAAAGAGAAAGTCAGGAATGGCGTGAACAAGCTGAGAACACTCAAAGAGAACTACAGAAATTGCGAGAACCTGAGGAAGCTAATAAAGAGTTAATACAGGAATTGAGAGAGTGGGATGAGAATAGACAAAGATCAATAGAGGCATTGATGGAATCCATAAACAGAAAGCTGAAAGAAGTCAGGGATACCACAAAGGGAATGCTGAGTGGAGCCCAATAAAAGGATTGGCAATCCAAGGAATCCATAACCAATCTATTAAGTGATTTGAGAATAAACACAGAACACCAAATTAAGAAAGTAAAGAAGTTCATACAAGATCTAAAACAAAGCTCCAACAAAGAATTTGAAGTCATTAAAGCTGACCAATTAGAAGGAAAAGAAATAAAAAACAGAGTAGAAAGTTTTGACAGTAGGTTAGACCATGCAGAAGATAGAATCTTGAGGATTGAAGACAGCCTACATATTATAGGGAAAGAACATAAAAACATCTAAGACAAATCCAAGAAACATGATAGATCTATTCAACATCTGGTTTGAGTTCCATATATTTTATGTAATTATATTTAAAATATATTTTTATTTTTGTACTTGTGAATAAAATGTGTTGGTTCTAAGCTCCTTGCAGATGGCTGGTTCTTATCAATTGTAGTGCAATTAAAGCTTGACTTATCAGAGCACACTAAAGTGAACAATAGATTATACCACAAACTAATAAAATCATAATGGAAGCTCAGATATTAAGTGTTGGTTTCTGAAAGATGCAGCATATGAAATCATCTTTCTCATTGGTTCAGGACCTGTTTGTGTTGGAAGCTGCTGAATTAAATAAGTAACATGTAAGTACACTGAGATTAGACATAACTAACTGCAGCTTATTGCATAAACACACTGAAAACTAATTTTGGAGTATATTTTTCTAGTTAATAGCCAAGTTTCACCTAATTAAACATAATTGAGGATCAGCCAATCATAGGCAGCCAGTTGAATATTCTGCAAATAAGCAAATGCTTACTATAGCCAATAAGATTTTTTCTTCTGTTTGACGCTCCAAAATTCACTAATGACATTGCTAAGTGGAGTTTTCCCAAATTCTATTGATTATGAGTTCTGTTTAGTGTGTGCTTACCAATTCACGAATCATTCTTTATTCAAATAAACCAGTAAATTTAATTTATCAAAGTTTTGGTTTTAAAAGATTATGTTTTTCTGTCAGTTGTGGGGCCTGAATTCTGGGCCTGGACTCTGTTCCTCACCTGTTCAAATCACAGCGAGTGCTCTACCACTTGAGCCATGGCACCACTTCTGGCTTTTACTCCTTATGTGGTGCTGACGAATTGAACCCAGGGCCTTGTGCATGGAAGGAAAGCACTCTACCACTGAGCCACCTTCCCAGCCCCTAAAGGATCAAAATTTATATGCTGTGGCTGAGACAGATCTGAGGTCATAACTATAATTGGGGCTGGTTTGATTAGACATAGTTTTTGAGTGGCTACATGCACACAGGGATTATGTCCATTATAATACTTTAAGAACTTTCTCAAGTATCTTACTGATGTTATCTCATATTCAAATATTTACAAGTTGGTCTAGTACATATGTATGTCTGTGGTTAATTAAATTTTTAAGAACTATATATTGTTTTACACATTACACAGAAAATAATGTTACAGAATAGAGCTTTAGGTGGATTATTAGTATTTTTCTTATTTAAGATAATTACAATACTGCTTTGAGTGATGAAATTAGCTATTCTATTTGGAATGCTAAAAATGTCAGCAATAATACCAAAATATTATTTTAGTTTTATATTTTCATGTTATACATCCTTTAAAAAAATCCCCTACACCTTATAATCAATCCCAAAGAAGATTGGAAGAAAGTAATTAATCTTTAACGTAACCAACCTTCAATATAAGCAATGTTACTCTAATTAAGTATTTTCCACTTCTGCAGAAATGGAGAAAATAGTGTATTGGGCCTGAGAATTTGATCAAAAGAATAGATTGAGTTAATTGTGCTAAAAAGAAAATAAAACATCTCTGAGAGATATAACTAACTCAACTGTCTTTTATTGGATCTGGAAAATAAAGCTTTAGAAGTAAGAAAAAACAAAACTAAAAGCTAAAACTAGAATCACTATCCTTTTTGGATACTTGCAGTTCAAATTATGGAGATTAGATTGAATCACATTTGTATTTAGCTGTTTGTTCCACTTTCCAATCAATGCATAAAATTTATATAAGTCGTTTTTAACAATAAGGCACACTTATTATATTTACACCATTAGTGTTTCCTTAAACTCATGAAAATTATATTCTCTAATAACATGTTATTTCTGTTTTATTTTTCTAGTATACTCATTAAAAGCTATTTTCAAAGTTATCTTTACTTTAATCTTTATTGAGTTATATTTTAAAAAAAGTGAAATGGAAATGGCACTGAGTTCACACTACTAATTACATTTTCTTTCACTCTGATTATGCTTGTTGATAACTTCCACTTAATTTTAACTCATAGCAAATGGTTTCTATAAAATAAAATAAAAGGCAACATATTGTCTAAGTGGTTCAAGGTAGAAAATTAAGAAGAGAAACACATGAAGAATTTTTTTTTCCATTTAAGAAATCAAGTGAGGGGCTGGGAAGGTGGCTCAGTGGTAGAGCACTTGCCTTGCATGCTCGAGGCCCTGAGTTCGATTCCTCAGCACCACATAAGCAAAAAGAAAAAAGCCGGAAGTGGCACTGTGCCTCAAGTGGTAGTAGCCTTGAGCTGAAGAGCTAAGGGACAGTGCCCAGGCCCAGATTTCGGGCCCCATGACTGGACCCGCCCCCCCAAAAAAGAAATCAAGCGATATATATAAGCATATATACATATATATCTGTATTTCCTAAAAAATATAGGTAGCATTGTGTGTGTGAGGGGGGGGCGGTTTTGGCAGTCCTGAGGCTTGAAACTAGGACCTTCATCTCTTGATTGGCTTTTTTTCCATCAAGGCTGGTACTCTGCCACTTGATCTATAGCTCTACTCCCAGATGTTTTTATTGTTAATTAGAGATAACAGTTTTACATACTTTTCTGCCTGTGGTGGCTGATTCAGGAACATGAATATTTTGAATCCTGGTGTAAAAAATGTGTGTGCAGATAGCTCTACTATAAGGCTGACTTACCTTTCTTCAGGTGTATATGTAGGTTTTCTTGTGTGGAAATCCCACACTGATTTCTATTGTGGCTACAGATTAACTTAATTTCCAGCATTGTGTAGGGTATCTTTCCCCACCTCCTTGCCAGTATTTGTGTTTTCTTTGATAATAGGCATTCTGATTATGCACAGAAGGAACTTCAAAATAGATTTGATTTGCGTTTCCTTGATTACTAAGGATGTTGAATATTTTTCATGTATTCCTTAGACACCTATAGCTGTTTTGAGACCTATCTAGTCTATTCACGTGCCTACTTATTAATAAGATTATTTGTTCTTTGGGTGTTTCATTTTTGTCTATACATTTTAGATGTTAGTATTTCTTCTGTTACTCGAAAAGCAGGAGTTTATTTTACCTTTTCTTACCAAAAGATTCCTTGTAAGATTCAAATTAATCAAAGATTGATTTAAAAATGAGCTGAAGGATTTGTTTCACAGAGTAGAGTATCTGCCAATAAGTACAAGTTCTGAACTCAGACTTCACTGTCTACAAAATGAGACGTTTTAATATTTTAAATCAATAAAAGCTAATCAGCTACATTTTCTAAAAAAAGTAATTCTAAATATTTCACTATTCATGGTAAAACTATTGCAAATTTTAGCACAAAGAATTATTGGTTCTATTTATTACTTTGGTAATCATTCAATCTAGCCAAATTTTAAAAAATGCTATTTTCAAAAGGTGCTGGTGGATTAGGTCTGTAATCCTACAACTCAGAAAGCTGAGATCTGCAGTTCAAAGTCAGCCTTGGCAGGAAACTCTGTAAGACTTACTTCCAAATGAACCAGAAAACTAGAAGTGGTAGAGTGCTCTCCTTGAGCTGAATAGCTGAGGGACTGCCCCCAAGCCAAAAGTTCAAGCCTAACGACCCACAACAACAACAACAAAAAACAACAACAAATAAAAACACAGTTTTGTATAAAGAGGAAGAATCTCCAAGTTTTTATTCAAGTTTTTAATGTTTTTGGCAACTGTTTTCCTTGAGTAGAAATGGACAGCTTATATTTCTCATTATGATAAACTTGAAACTATGTGGATGCTTTTCTCCCATGCTACTACGTGGTTGCTTTTCTCCCATTTATAGTATCATTCATCTAACATTATTAAGATGAAAAATACATAAAGGACAAGACATTATTTGGCAAAATTGGCCAGATGAAATGACTATAGCATTTTAGTACTTTGGCAAAGAAGCTGTGATTTTCCTTCCTTCCCTAGGATTGGAACAACGAAAGAAAAATTGTCTTGATTTTTCCAAATAAGTGAGAAAGGCAGCTCATATTCAAATAATTAGAAAATAGTGAAAAGAAAGTTCAGGATGCATAATATGTTTAATTTTGAACTTTCCTCACAAGAAACTTCCAAGAAACTTAGCAAACATTGGTTATAGATATATCAAAGGGCCAACTGCAAGTGCCTCACACCTATGGTTTGCAACTCAGAAGGATGAGATGTGGAATTGAGATTGGAGCCAGCCTGGAAAAGCAATAATTGCATGGATGATGCCCCCTGCTCTTAGATAATATGTCTTTTCCTCTGATCCTCCAATGTGAAGCTGTCTCCCCACCTGACCATCCTTCTGATTTATTGACATTGTCATTGTGATTTCTGGTTCTCTCCTTCAACATGAAATGTGCATGGAGGCAGACCATTCACAGCTGTATTCACATCTGTTTCTCCAGTTGCCAACAACAGTGCCTGGTCCTTAGTGCTTAGGATTCTTGTGTGGAGATGAGTCTGCTGTGCTCATGAAATCTCAGAGTTCAATCAGGAAATCTCATCAAGCTGTGATTTTCTGGTCAATCATCATTTCTTCTCATTATTTTTTCCTCTCTGTGTATCTAAGTCCACCTAAGGGTGAGATCAGCGCCTGACATCTATTGGTTGTGATGGCAAAGGTGGCTGTGACATCATAGAATTTTATTGTGAAGCTACAGGAAGACCTGATAACTGAAGCACCCAAATTGGTAGGCTCCCACGCCTTGGAATACATTCCACAGCTCTGCAATCAAACATCATTCACTCTACTGGGCTCAGAATCAGCATATGTTTCCCTTTCCTACTTAAAATAAAGAAAAATTAGACACATGCCCTTTTTGATATGTTGTTGAATTATTGAAATGTCCCTACAACAAAAAATAAAATAAAATACCATTAGTGGAATGTAAATGCAAGGCATGGAAAAAAAGAAACAATCATAAATGCTCCTAGGGAAAAGATAAAACATGGCAACTGCTACAAAATCTTGTTCTTAAACCCAGGACTGGTGGCTCAAACCAGTAATCCTCGTATAATATAAGCTAATGAAACTTTTCTTTTTGTGCCAGTCCAAGGGCTTGAACTGGCGGCCTGGGCTCTGCGTTCTTTAGCTCTAGGCTAGCACTTTACTACTTGAATCATAGCAACACTTCTAGTATAATTGGTAGTGTAGTGTAGATAAGAATTTAACAGAATTTTTTTTTTACCTATGTTGGCTTCAAACTGTGATCCTCTATGTCAGCCTCCTGTGTAGGATTACAAGCATGAGCCACCAGCACCCAGGTAAAATTACGTTTGTAAGATATTAAAACTTATTTATAGAAAAAGCAACATAAACAAATGAAACATTAGAACAATAAAACTGAAAAAAGTTTTATGAAAGGTATAAAAAGACTAACACTGAAGTCCCATGTTCAAGATTCAGGTCCACCACAAAATAAAAATCTGTAGATGATGAGAATGAATAGCCTGTGACAGAGTTTTAAATTAATCAATCTGTTTTTATTAGAGTTCTTGATTATAGTCATTCTATTTGGGGTGAGGTGGTAGCTCAATGTTTTGATTTCTTTTATAACTAGAGAGGTTATTTCTTCATGTGTCTATTGGCCATCCTTCTTTCCTCTTCACAAAAGTTTGTCTTTAAGTCTTTAGCCCACGTATTAATTGGACAGTTGATTTTTTTTTTTAGTATTTGTTGTTGGGGGATTTAATTTTTTGAGCTCCAGGTATATTTTAGATATGAGACCCTTGTCCGTTGTATGGTTATGAAGATATTCTCCCAATCTGCGGGCTTTCTATTGATCTTGCTATGTCTTTTGCCATGCAGAAGCTCTTCAATTTCAGGCAATCTCATTGGTCCAAACTTTCTTTGATTTGTTGTGTTTCTGGGTCTCTATTAAGAAAATTTCAGCCTGTGCCAAGGAGACCTAGGGTTTCTCCTATTCTGTCCTGTAATGTTTGCAGAGTGTCTGCTTTAAATCTGAGGTCTTTGATTCCATTTAGAGTAGATTCTGGTACAGGGAAATATATAAGGATCTAGCTATAGTTTTCTTTTTTCATTTATTTATTTATTTTTTATTGTGAAAATACAGTACAGAGGGGTTAGAATTAGATGGGTAAGATAATGAGTACATTTCTTATCAAGCATTGTAGCCTCCTCCTTTGTTTCCCCTTCCCATCCCTTCCCAGCCTCCCCCTGCCCCACAACCAATCCTCACCCCCACCCCCACCAAATTTGGAAAGTTCATTTTCGACATGACAACTTGTGCTTCTCATTGTTGCAACGGGTCCACCTGTATCCTTATTTAAATGACTTGATTTTCCGCTTCCCTTCCACAAATTATACCAACATCAAATACAGTGAAAGCAGGGGTTATACTTTGGGGGAGAGACATACAAAGCAACAAAGAAATCACCTTATAAAATGCGTTAGAAACAAATGCATGACAGAAAAAAAAACATTTGAATACATACCTTAGGGTTCATTTTCCTAACATCACATTATCTGACCTTTTCCACTTGACTCATACATATACTAGATATTGAAAATAAGGGAAACCATGGGACCTATGTTTCTTTGGGCCTGGCTTACTTCACTTAATATAATTTTTCCCAAGCCTTTCCATTTCCTAACAAATGGGGCAATGTCATTCTTTCAGATGGAGGCATAGAATTCCATTGTGTATATATACCACATTTTCTTGATCCATTCATCTACTGAGGGGCATCTGGGTTGGTTCCACACCTTAGCTATAGTAAATAATGCTGCAATAAACATAGTTGTGCTGGTAGCTTTAGTGTGGTCTTGTTTGTAAACATTTGGGTAAATGGCCAAAAGTGGGATTGCTGGGATTGATTAGTTGGTTTCTTAAGTCAGTTTGTTTGAACAGGCAGAAAAATGCTCTGCTTTACCCAGGATTTTGTGATCTTCCTCCCAGGTTAGTTCAATGGGAGGGAGTTCTGCTTTTAGTATCACAAAACAGGGAGATGGCATTAGAGAAGCTGTGATGAGGCGAGGTTCTTGGTAGAGTTGAGGCATTTCAGCAAACAGTAGCTTTTCCCAGGGGCTAGTTTGTGAGAAACTCACAGAGCCCAGCCTGGCACCAGTCTCAGGGTTTATGTTTACTGAATTACAATTGATTGTCAAGGCTGCTAAAGGTAGGGGCAGCCTCTGTCTCTGATTACCTAGTGAAGAAAGCCACTCCTGGTCCCGAGTTGGGTGACTCTTCCCTGGGTGGAGCTGAGTGTGGCAGATCAGGTTATGTTCTTGTGACCTGCTAAGTGACTCTAGTTTTCTTCCAAGGACTGAGTTGGAGCTAGCAGCTACACCAAGCTTTGTCAGTATCCAAAATAGGGATCTCCGGTATTGAGGGAGGAAGGGGTGGCTTTCCCTCTTCTGCTCCCTGAGAAGGAGTGAGGACGTTAGGCTTCTACTCATGCCGAGTCTTGATTCCTGTGTCATCTCTGGTCTGTGAACTGCTGGATGAAGATACTTGCTCCTTGTCGGTTCTTGCTGGTGTTGTGTAGAATCCGCTTGCCCACCTCATCCGGCTCCTTTGTTCGGTATCTCTGTTTTGCAGGTATGGCGGCTACGGCCGCGGCCACCACCGCTGCCACTGCAGCAGTGGCTGCTGGCATATGCTCAGATCTGTCTCCTGACCTGGATTTTTCCTCTCTGGCCTAACTCTCTGTCCTGTAATGGCACACTTGGTGTGATTCTCTGGCTTAGGACTGTTCACTGGAACTCTAAAACTGCTTTCTATGTGAGAGCTTGTTTAGCCTCCAGCTTCTCCTCCACCATCTTCCCTAGTTCCCCCTAATTTTCTACAACTGATTAACCAATTTTGCCAGCACCATTTACTGTCTTTCTTCCATTCTATTTTTTTAGCTCCCTTATTGAAGCTTTGATGACTATAGGCCTGTGGGTTCATTTATGGGCTTTAAATTCTCTTCCATTGGTCCTGAGGTCTGTTCTTGTGCCAGTAACAAGCTGTTTTGATCACTATTGCTTTGTAGTAGAGTTTGAAATTTGATCTTGATATTCCTCAAGCACTGTTCTTTCTGTTGAGGATTGTTTTTCCTGTTCGGGTCTTTTATTGTTCCATATGAAGTTTTGGATTGCCTCTTCTATTTCCTTGAATAATGACGTTGGTATATTGATAGGTATCACATTGAATTTGTAAATAGCCTTGGGAAGTATTGCCATTTTCACAATGTTGATCCTCCAAATCCAGAAGCATGAGATGTTTTGCCAATTTCTAAGTTCTCTTTTGATATTGTTTTTCAGGTTTTTGAAGTTTTCATCATAGAGGTCTTTCACTGCTTTGGTTACATTAATTCCGAGGTATTTTATTTTTTGTGGGGCTATTACAAATGGAGTTGCTTTCCTGATAACAACAGATGGTGGAGGGGATGTGGAGAGAAGTAAGACCTTCTGCATTATTGGTGAGATTGTAAACTTGTTCAACCACGTTGGAAAGTAGTATGGAGGCTCCTCAAATCCTCTACATAGAGCTCCCCCATGACCCAGCAATTCCACTTTTGGGCATTTACCAAATGATCACAAACAAGTCCATACTAAAGCTACCAGCACAACTATGTTTACTGAAGCATTATTTACCATAGGTAAGATATGGAGCCAACCCATATGCCCCTCAGTAGATGAATGGAACAAGAAAATGTGGTATATATACACTATGGAATTCTATGCCTCCATTAGAAAGAATGAAATTGCCCCATTTTTTAGGAAATGGAAAGACTTGGAAAAAATTCTATAAAGTGAAGTAATCCAGGCCCAAAGAAACATAGGCCCCATGGTTTCCCTTATTTGCAAAAAATAGTATATGTTTGAGAGAACAAGAAAAAGCCAGATAAGTTGATGTTAGGTGAAATGAATCCCAATATAAGGATTCAAATGTTTTTTCTTTCTTGTGATTGTTTCTAACATATTTACAAGATGATTTTTTGTTGCTTTGTATGTCTCTCCTCCACAGTATAACCCCTGTTTTTACTGTATTTGGTGTTGGTATAATTTGTTGAGGGGAAGGGAAAGAACAAATCGTTTAAATAGGGATAAAAGTGGATTCATTTCAACAATGAGATGTACAAGTCGTTATGTAGAAAAACGAACTTTACAACTTTGCGGGGTTGAGGAGGTAGGGAAGTGGTGGGGGGTGCGGGTGGGGGAGATGGGAAGGGATAGAAGGGGAAACAAAGGAGTAGGCAAAAATGCTTGATAAGAAATGGACTCAATATCTTGCCCATGTAAATGTAACCCCTCTGCATTGTATTTTCACAATTAAAAAATGATACAACAATAAAAATGATGAATTAGTCTATCACTGGTGGATTACATATGTTGTATTAGCTACATAGGGGTTTAAAATCATAAAATACCATTTAAAGGCAAACCCAAGCAAGAAAGTCCATGGGGCATTTTTCTGTGTGTGCTAGTCTTGGGTGTTGAATTTGTTCTAGTTTATTCTAGGCTGGAGTTCTATCACTCTCCTCTCAGCTTCTAGGAGGGAAACATACCAGCAAATTGGGGATAAAGGGTCTCATGGAATTTCCTGTTCAGGCTGGCTTTTAACTGTGATCCTCAGATTTCAACTTTCTGGGTCATTCTTTGTTTTCCATGATACTCTTATCTCCAATGAAACACCAAAAAGAAGAAAAAATACCTGGAGGTTGAGCTCTATCTCCAATGGCAGAAATGAGACAATGATTTCTGGCAGAGCACCCAAACCTTGAGATCAAGCTCCAGGACCAGCACACACAAGTATAAAATAAATATATACAAAGAAAGGTAGAAGAAGAAAAGAAAGAGCCTATTGCAGAGGTTAAAATGAGCAAAACCGAGATAGTTCACACCTATTATTGTACTTACTCAGGAGTCTGACATCTGAGAATCAGTGTTCAAGGCCAGCCCTGGCATGAAAGTCTATGGACTCATCTCTAATTAGCCAATAAGAGTAAAAAAAAGCCACAAATTGGGCTGTGGCTTACATATTAGAGTGCTACTTTTAAAAAAGTACTGGGACAATATCTAGGCTCTGATTTATAGCCCCAAGCCAAGCATACATATGTAAGTTAAAAAATAGAAATAAAAAATGTGTAAGAAAATCCAATTAAATTTTCATAGTGAGCCATGAGCTAGATGAAATCTGAGAGCTATGATCTCTCATCATCTAATCACCAGGAAAACAAACAAGAAAACAACAGAAGTGAAGCTGTGATTGGAGTTGTAAAGCACCAGCGTTGACTGAAAAATCTGTGAAATAGTGCCTTGCTCAGAGATCCAGGCTAAGTATCACAAAAAATGGTAATAAGAAGAGAACCTGGGGCTGGTGACTTATGACTGTAATTCTATCACCTCAAGAGGCAGAATTATGGGATCCAGTGTAAAGGACAACCCTAGCAGGAATGTCCAGAAGACAGTTCTAGCCCCATCCTGGGGCTAGAACTTTCCTACTCCTAGATTTTTGGCAGTTAATTGGAGGTAAGTATCTTAGACTTTCCTGCTCAGACTGACTTTGAACCATGATGGTCCAATTTCAGCCTCCTGAATCAGGCCAGGCCTTGCATGAGTTCTAGCTCCAGGACCAGTACACATAAAAAGAATGAAATTAATGTAAAGAAGGGTAGAAGAAGGGAAGATCCAATAACTGAAGTTTCAATGATCCAATCAGCCAATCATGAGCCAATTGGTGGCTCATAACTGTAATTCTAGTTACTCAGGAGGCTAAAAGCTGAGAATTTTGTTCAAAGGCCAGACAAAGTAGGAAAGTCCATAAGACTTGTGTGTGTGTGTGTGTGTATGTGTGTGTGTGTGTGAGTGTGCACCCGCGCGCATGTGAATGTATATATGTATGTCTGTGTGAGAGTCCTGTTGCTTGAACTTGTACTATTTTGCTCAAGGCTCTATTAATCTCAACATTTTACTTGTTATAATTGGAAATAGCATGGACTGTCCTGCCTAGGCTGGTAAAAACTTTGATCCTCAGATTTCAACATCATGAATCTGGTCTGGCTCTGCCTGATACTCATTTCTCAACAACAGAGGTGAAAAAAAACCTAGAGTTGAGCTGTGGTTCACCTGGTAGAACTGGGAAAATTTTCTGAGACAGCACTGAGGCTATGAGTTCAAGCCGCAGGACAAAGAAAGAAGAGGTAAAAGGAGGATAGAAGTACAAAAGGAAGAGTCAGTGAGAGAGATTGAAATGAATCAAACATTGGTTGCTCACACATACAAGTTACTCAACAGGATAAAATCTAAAGATTACTGTTCATGGCCAGCCCAGGCAGGAGAGTCCATGAGACACATATGTCTAATTTGCCACTAAAAATAAGCTACAAGCTGTAATTTGACTCATGCGGTTGAGTGCTAGTCTCAAACAGAAAGCTTGGAACAGCACCTAAGCCCTAAGTTGATGTCCTAGGCACACATTTCAAAAACAAAAAAGCACAAACTAAAACCGATGGGAAAAGAGAAAACTAAAGTTTCAAAATGAGCATGGGATTTGGGTTATATGTGTATTCCTAGTTAATCAAGATTAAAAGCTAGACTGGGCAGGAAAGTACAAGAATCTCTAATCCCCAACTACCCAGTTTAGATCTGATTGTAGTTGTAAAGCACTGTGTTTGGTGAAAAAGCTAAAAAAAGCTGTTAGTTGACCCAGTGATCAATTCCTAGTGCTAAAAAAATTGTAGGAGAAAAGAAGAAAGGCCAATTGTAAATTTAAGCATAAGCCTGGTGCTTGTTGATCATGTCTGTAGTCCTACTCAGGAGGCAGCAATCTGAGGATCAAATTTCAAGGCCTGACCAAGAAGCAAAGTCCAGGAGACTTTGTGTGTATGTGTTAATGTTTGTGTGTGATTGTTTGTATGTGTGATGTGTGTGTTTCTGTACTTTTCTTTGCCTAGTGCTTAAGCATTCCAAGCTTTTTGGTGGTGAATTGGAAATAGGAATATCATGGACTTTCCTGCCCAGGCTGGCTGTGAAACATGCTCCTCAGATTTCAGCCACCTGATTTAGCTGGAAGTTGAGTTATGGGTTAAGTGGCAGAACTGGGCAAATATTTTCTGGGACTGCACGCAGACCCTGAGTTCAAGCCTCAGGACATGCAATGAAGAAATAAAGGAGAGTAAAAGTAACATAGGAAGAGCAAGTGACAAAGGCTTAAAAGAATCAAGAATTAGTGGCTCATACATGTTCTACAAGAGGCTGAAATCTGAGGATGATGGTTCATGGCTAGCCCAGGCAGGAGAGTCCATAAAATGCTTGTCTGTAATTAATCACCCCACCCAAAAAAGGGCAAAAAAGTTATGGTGTGTCTCATGTAATAGAAGATAGCCTTGAATAAAAACTTCTGGGACAGAATATGAGCCCCAATTTGTACAACCGTGAAAAGGACACACATGCAAAAAATAAAAAGTAAACAAAAGAAGGTACTAGCAAGCACATATTAAAGTTTTTAAATGACACAAGGGTTGTTGGTCCTGTGTATAATCCTAACTACACAAGAGGCTGACATCTGAGGATTGTGGTATCAAGTCAGCCTGGAAAGGAATGTTCTTGAGACGCTTATCCCAGCTACCTAGCAAAAAGTCCTGAACTGGGGCTGAGGTGGGAAAGCAGCAGCCTTTAGTTAAAAAGCTAAGATGGATGATTTCTTTGTTGCTTTGTATGTCCCTCTCCCATGATATAACCCCTGCTTTCATTGTATTTGATGTTGGTATAATTTTTGGAAGGGAAGGGCAAAAACAAACCGTTTACATAGGGATACAAGTGGACCCATTGCAACAATGAGATTTACAAGTCATCATGTCAAAAAACGAACTTTACAACTTTGGCAGGGCGGGTGGGGGGGAGGGAGATGGGAAGGGATGGGTAGGGGAAACAAAGGAGGAGGCAACAATGTTTAATAAGAAATGTACTCATTATCTTGCGCATGTAATTGTAACGCCTCTCTACGGTATTTTCACAATAAATTTTTTAAATATAAGCTAAGTAACAGTCCCCAGAGCCAGGGTCAAGCTGCAGGACCACAAATAAAACAAGATCAATACAAAGGAGAATGAAAAAAGACAGACTGAAATCTGAGTATCCACAGTTCAAAGCTAATGCAAGAAAATCCATGAGAAATTCTGATTGTGTATGTGTGTGTGTGTGTCTCTGTGTGTGTGTGTGCATCTGTGTACCATCCTGTGGCTTCTGTGTGCCATCCTTGAACTTGTGCTGGTTTGTTCAAGGATAGAGATCTACCACTTTCAGCTTTTCAGTTGTTAATTGGAGGTCATAGTCTCATGGACTTTCCTTACTGGGCTGGCTTGATTTATGCTAGGCTAGGCCTCAGACTCTAACCTCCAATTAATTGTCAAAAAGAAAAAAATACCTGGGAATTGAGTTATGGCTCAAGTGGCAGAATTGGGTAATCATTTTCTGGGACAACAACCAAGCCCTGAGTTCAAGCCCCAGGAAAATCACAGAAGAATTAAAGAAAAGAAGTGTAGCAGTGCAGAAGGAATATCCAATGACAGATTTAAAATAAATCAAGCATTGGCAGCTTACCAATGTTCTATCAGCTACTCAGGAAGATGAAATCTGAGGATGACAGTTGAAGGCCAGCCCAAGTAGGAAAATCCATGAGACATTTATGTCTCATTTGAAACCAAAAATATGCCACTAGCTGTGTCCTGACACATGTGGTAGAGTGCTAGTCTTAAACAGAAAGCTCTGGGACAGCCTGCAGGCCTTGGTGCTGAGTTCACAGCACAGGCACTTACAAAAAGAAAGAAAAAGATCACACATTGTAAAAGATGGGAGAAAAAGAAAATTATAGTTTCAAAATGAGCCATGGGATGTTGGTTTATGCATGTATTTCTAGCTACTCAGAAAGTTGAAATATGAGAATCACAACTCAAAGCCAGCTGGGGTAGGAAAATGATTGAAATTCTTATCTCAAACTACCCAGCAAAAGCTGGAAATGAAAGTCTGATAGTAGTTGTAAAATACTGAAATTTGGTGAAAAACCTGGGAAAATTTTCCTGGTCCATAATACAGCCACGTTCTACCAAAAACAAAACTGAAATAAGGGAAGAAATGACCATTTGAGATTTAAAAATAAGCCTGGGGCTGGTGGTTCATGTTTATAATTTTAGCTCTCAGGAAGCTGAAGTCTGAAAATACTATTTAACGGCCACCCCAAACAGGAAAGTCAATGGGGATTTTTTTATGTGTGTGTGCCAACCAGGGGCTTGAATTTGTGTAGGAGCTCTACCAATGGTAATTGATGAAGAGAATCTCATGGACTTTCCTGTCCAGGCTGCTTCAAACTATGGTACTCAGATTTCAGCCTCCTGAGTCTTGCTTTACATGAGATTCTTCTCTCCAATTAACCACCATAAGGAAGAAAAATAAAACTGGAGATTGAGCTGTGGCTCCAATGGAAGAAATGAGAAAATAACTTCTGGGACAGCACCCAGACCAACACACATTCAAAAAATAAAATAAATAAATGTAGAGAAGGATGAGAGAAGAAAGAACCAATTTCAGAGTATAAAATGAGCCAAGCATAAGTGGCACACACCTGTGATGGTAGCTACTCAGGAGACTCAAATCAGAGGATCACAGTTGAAAGCCAGCCCAGGTAGGATAATTCATGTACTCAACTCTAATTAGCTACTTAAAACAACATAAAAATAGCCAAGAGTTGTGCTGTGGCTCATTTTGTCTTAGTATGCTAGTCTTGAGTAAACAACTCTGGACAGCACCTGGGCTGATTTTTAGACCCAGGAACAGGATACACAGGAAATAAAAATACAAATAAAAAGGGTAAGAATGGCTGGGAATATGGCTTAGTGATAGAGTGCTTGCCTAGCATGTTTGAATCCCTGGGTTTGTTTCCTCAGTAACTCATAAATAGAAAAGGCTGGAAGTCGCACTGTGGCTCATGTAGCAGTTCTTGCTTTGAGTAAAAGAAGTTCAGGGGGGCTGCGAAGTTGACTCAGTGGTAGAGTGCTTGCCTTGCATGCCTGAGGCCCTAGGTTCGATTCCTCAGCACCACATAAGCAAAAAGAAAAAAGCCGGAAGTGGCGCTGTGGCTCAAGTGGTAGAGCACTAGCCTTGAGCTGAAGAGGTGAGGGACAGAGCTCAGGCCCAGAGTTCAGGCCCCACGACCGGACCCCCCCCCCCCCGCAAAAAAAAGTTCAGGGACAGTGCCCAAGCCCTGATTTCAAGTCCCAGGACTAGGAAGAAGAAGAAAAAAATGTGTGATAAAATCCAATTAAAGTTTCAAAATGAGCCACAAATTTTTGGTTGATGCCTAGTGACTCAGAAGGCTGAAATCTGAAAGTAGTTGTTCCTAGCCAGCCTGGGCAGGGAAGTGCATAAGTCTCCAAGTAACCAGCCTAAAAAGCCAGAAATGAAGCTGTGGTTGTAGTTGTAAAGCACCAGCCTTGAGCGAAAAACCTATGAAACACTGCCCTGGCTCAGAGACCTAGCCTCAGGATCACAAGAAGAAAATGAAATGGTGAGAAATAGAGAACCTGGGAATGTTGGCTCATGTCTGTAATTCTAGAAATTCAGGAGTCTGAAATATAAGATCCAGTGTAAAGGCAAACCTAGTCAAGAAATTCCAGGAGACTGTTTTGTGTGTGGTGGCCACACTGTGGATAGGTTTTTTTTTTTTTTTTTTTGATTGAAGGGAGATAAGAGTTTCATGGACTTTCCGGCCCAAGCTGATTTCAAACCATGATGGAAAGATTTTAGCCTCCTGAATCAGGCCAGACCTTGCATGAGTTCAAGATCCAGGACCAACATATACAAAAGGAATGAAATAAATGAAAAGAAGGGTAGAAGAAGAGAAGAAAGAGCCAATAACAGAGGTTTCAATGAACCAATCATGGGTGACTTATACTTGTAATACTAGCTACTCAGGCTGAAATTTGAGGATACTGTTTAGAGCTAAGCTCAGGTATAGGAGTTCATAAGATCTCTCTCCCTCCCTATGTCTGTCTGTCTGTCGGTCTGCCTGCCTGCCTGTCTGTCTGTTTGTCTGTCTGTCTCTCTCTCTCTCTCTCTCTTTCTCTTTCTGAGTGTGTGTGCGCCAATCCTGGTGCTTGAACTTGATCTATTTTTCTCAATGATCTACTGCACTCAGATTTTTAGTGGTAAATTGGAGGAAAGAGCGTTAAGGACTTTCCTCAATTTTCATTCTCCTGAATCTGGCCTAGCTCTACATGATTCTCTTCTTTCCAATTAACCTCCCCTCAAAAGCCAAATGGTATGTTTCGTCCCATGTATGCCCTGAGACAACATCTGAGCTTGAATTTCTACTCCCAGGATAAGCAAAAATGAAAAATTAAGAAAAGTAGGTGGAAGCAACCACATATTAAAGTTTTTAAATGACCCAGATGTTGCTGGTCATATTATAGTCCTTACTACACAGGAGGCTGACATCTGGATTGACAACTGGATTGCAGTGTCAAGTCAGCCTGGGCATGAACATGCTTGAGACTCTTATCTCCTGCTACACAACACAAAATCTTGAGCTGTGGCTGAGGTGGTAAAAGAACCAGCCTTGAGTGTAAAAGCTAAGGTATAGGCCCCAGAGTCAGAGGTCAAGCCACAGGACCAATAAAATTTTCAAAGGAGAGAGGATGAAGAGAGGCTGAAAGCTGAGGATCATGTTTCAAAACTACCACATACAAGAAAGTCCATGAGGCTTTCTCGGTGTGTGCATATGTATGCTCTCCTACGGCTTGAACTTGTGCTGTTGTATTCAAGGATAGAGCCCCACCACTCTTAGCTTTGCATTGGTTAATTGGAGCTGAGAGTCTCATGGACTTTCCTGCCCTGGTTGTCTTTGAACCATAATCCTCAGATTTCAGCCAAGTGATTCATACTGGGCTTGGCATAAGACTCTTATCACTTATTCACTACCAAGAATTAAAAAAGCAAACAAACTGAAGTTGAGCTGTAACTCAAGTGGCAAACTGGGCAATCACTTTCTGGAACAGCACCCAGGGCCTTAGATCAAGCACCAAGACAAAACAAGCATAGCCACAAGCTATACTTTGGCTCATGTGGTAAGCCACTAGTCTTGAAGAAAAAGCTCTGGCATTATAGCCAGGCCCTGATTTGTAGCCCCAGAATTAACACATATTCAAAAATAAAAAGCTAGGGAAAATTTAAAAAGAGAAACTGGAAAAAAGATCAAATTAACGTATTTAAATGAGCAATGGGTTTGTGGTTCATGTGCATAATTGGAGCACCTCAGGAAGCTGAAATCTGAGGATCATGGTTTGAAGCCAGACTACCCAGAAAAGTACATTAGACTCTTATATCCAATAGGCCAGAAAAAAGCTAGAAGTGGAGCTGTGGTTGAAGTTGTAAAACATCATCCTTGAGTCCAAAATCTAAGAAACAGAGGGGCGCTGGTGTCTCTAACCTGTAATCCTTACTATTCAGGAAGCTGAGATGTGAAGATCATTGTTGAAACCCATCCTGGGTAAGAAAGTTCATGAGACTCTTATCTCCAATTAACCACTAGAAAACCTGAAGTGGCGATGTGCCTGAAGTGTTCAAGCATTTGACTTAAGCTGAAGAGCTCAAAGACAGCACTCAGGCACAGAGTTCAAGCCCTACCCTCCTTAAAAATATGTAAGAAACAGCAATGAGGCCCAGAGATCAGGTCTACTGACCACAATAAAAAAGTATTGAGGTTGAAGGCAAGAGCTGATTAAAAATATTAAAATAAGGCAGAGGCTTGTTGCTCATGCCTGTAAATCCTAGCTATCCAGGAGGCTGAAATCTAAAGGCTGCAGTTCAAATCCAGCTCTAGCAAGGAAGTCCATGATACTTGTGTGTGTGTAATTACCAGTACTAGGGTTTGAACTTGCCCTGTTTTACTCAAGTCCTACCATCCCCATCTTTTTGGTGATTAATTGGAGATAAGAACCTCAGACACGGGCTCTGAAGTTGGCTCAATGGTAGAGTGCTTGCCTTGCATGCATGAGGCCCTGGGTTTGTATCCTCAGAACCCCATAAGCAGAAAAAGGCGGAAATGGTGCTCAGCTCAAGTGATATTGCATTAACCTTAAGCTGGAATGCTAAGGGACAGCGCCTAGGCCCAGAGTTCAGGCCCCATAACCAATGAAAAAGAAAGAACCTCAGACTTTGCTGCTCAGACTGGTTTCAAACCAAGATCCTTAGTTGTACTGGACTTTGCATGAGACTCTTCAAAAAGAAAGAAGCTGGAAGTTGAGCTTTGACTCAATTGGCAGAACAACAAAATATCTGAGACAGTGGCCAGTCTCTAGATTGAGAAAGAAAACATAAAAACTTTCAGAAATAAATAATAAATTGTAATACGAAAAAAATGTTAATATGATGCAAAGAATAACTATGATTCTATTAAATGCAGCAAACAAGCACATACTACAAAGTTTCAAAATGACATACTGAGAGTAAGGGGAAAAGGAAATTTTTAAAAATTCATGTAAATATTAAATCCAAACTGACATGACCAAAATCTAATATGATCAGAAGCTTATCTCTCAGTTATCTCTCACTTGTAATTGCTTGCAAACAATTGTCCCTCCAGTTCCAGCACTAGTATGGGGATTTAGAAATGACCTCTCTATGCAGCCTTGACTGAATATGGATCTTCCTGCTTTAGCCTCTTGAGTTAGAGCTACAGGCATTGCCCTAATTTTAATACACAAATTATCCTTTAAAACTCAATATTCAAATGATGGATTATGGGTAAAAGCTTGAATAAACATCAGAGATCCACCAGAGATCCTCTGAAGAATACAATCATAACAGGAGAAGAGCACTTACCACTCACACAAGGAAGATTTAGTATTTTTTTGGATGTTCAGAGGGTTGAAAGCAGGGCCTCATACTTGTTAGGCAGATATAAAATTCAGTGACATTAATTATCTCCATACTACTTTGTAACCCTTACCTCTGTTTGTGAGCTTTATTTTCCATACTGATGGAATCCACACAATCATTGAGTAATAATCACCCCCAATGACCTGGACAAGAAACTTTAAATCTTCCATTTTCTCTTATGAAATTGTTTAGTCAATATATTTCACATAGATTATTTTTGTGTCCATCCATGATAGATATATACTAATTGTGCCTTTTGTGGATGTCACATTTTATAAACCTATTCAGCTGATAGACACTCCAGGTGATTCCGACTCATGACTATTGTAATCATTGCTGAGGTTATCAGTGGCATATGAGCTATTAGTTTTTGTTTTCAGATCTTTGGGGTAAGCAATGAACAAAGGAAATGCTGGGTCATGTGGTAATGCTATGCTATGTTAGAAGAATGTGTCAAATTCTACCATAATTGCTATATCACTTTTCATCAGCACAGAAACGTACAAATGGTCAATAAAATATACAAAAGTATTTCAAATCTTCCACAGCTGTTCCGTAAAGGATCATTTTTTTTAAAATTTTTACTTGGTTTTATTTAGGACACTCAGGCCTAGAACTATATAGCATTGTCCAGTGCTGAAGTGATAACAATACCAAATGCCACTGACCCAGCCTCCAAAAGCACTTATTCTGGTAGGAATTTTTTTCTAAAGATAAATTTTAGTGATTACATGCATGTTCACTCTTTTAAAATGAGGTTTTGAATTTTAAAATGACCTATAACTAAGAATTCTGTGTACCATCTTTATAATAAGAAAAATTATATTTACAAAAAATATAAAAAGACCAAAAGGAGTTTGAACTATCTAAGGTAGATATCAGCTTCCCAGCAGAAAAACATATTACAATCACAGTCTGATAATGACTCAAGCAAAATAATGCAATAAGAGCTCATCTCAAATAAAATGAAGAGCAAAGACTGTGGGCAGGGTCAAGGGGTAGAGCACTTGCTTGCCAAGCACCAGCTTCTGAATCAAAACCCAGTACTGCCAAGGGATAAAATAAAGTATTAAAACTTAAGGAAAGGTCCAGATAATAGTATGATGGATGACATGGAGGTACACAACTGTAATCTAAACACTTGGTAGACTAGGCAGTAGAATTGTGAAGTTAAGATCAGTCTTGGCTACATAATGTGACTGCATCTTGAAGAATAACAGAATAAAATGAACTACATTTTTAAAGACTAAGGTGTAGTTCAAATATAATTTAAGTCATTTTTCATGTGCTAGGAACTGATACAATCCACAAAAATTACATGCTTTAATAACTACAATGCCAATTTATCAGTGCAGTACCAGGTGCCCCTTGGCGGGAATCCCTCCTCAGGAAACCTAAGGCATTTGGTGCGCCTGTCTTCTGGTATGGACTGAGGGTGTTGCTGGGAAAACCGTATTTTGATCTCCATTCCTGGATGGCACTTACAACTATTTTCTTAGTAGACCCTGTACAAATCTCTCCCATCCCAACAACAGTCTTCTGGCAAGTGAGGTTATCTTTGATATCCCTTAGGGCTCTCCATTCCTCTGTCTGGAACTGCTCTATTCCTGGGCCCACATTCATCAGCTTGTTCTGAGAAGAGTTGTATCTATTTTGCTAGCCAACTCTATCCTCTACCATCTCCTCCTCAAATTAGAGTTTGGTATCAGTATGAGTCTGCTCAGAGGGTAGAGTCAGCCTGGGTTGGTTTTGAACCGTGATCCTCAGATCTCAGTAGCAGATCTCTGAATAGCTAGGATTACAGGCATGAGCCACCCGTCCATCATTTCTTTCTTCCAGGAGCAGGGGGATGGAATAGCACAGCTCCACATACATTTGTTAGCAACTGCCCCGGAGTGAGCAAGATTCTCAGACCAAACCACTGACTTTGATATTGCCTTTGGTGTCCAAGAGGATGTTGTTGGACTTAAAATCTTGGTGTGTGATTCTGTTTTGGAGTACATAGTGAATAGCACTTACAATTTGTGTGATGAGCCTCCTGGCTTCATACTCATATAGGCAGCAGGATTTTCAGATCCACCCCAGGAGGTATTCACTAGTAGACAGTTCCATGATAAGAAACACATACTCTTCCTTCTCCATCACCTGGTACATCCTGATTATGTGTTTGTGCCATACCGTCTTAAAAATGTCCACCTCATTCTTTATCCGATGGTGATGACTCTCACTTCCAGTGTATTTTAAATGCCACGTCCTTTTCTGTGACATGAGGATGGGCCACCTTCACTTGTCCATAGGTACCTTTGTTGATGAGCTCATTCATCTGGTATTGTTTGATGATCTCCTCTTTCAAGGAGCTTGAGGATGATTGTGTTCTTCCTTCCTTCCTCTACGATGGCATGTAGCAAGTCTACCTAAAATAAACTAAATAAAATAATGGAAAATTCAGAAAAAGTAAAAAGAAATACCAAAATCCAAACGACAACCAGTCACTGCAACCAAAAAAATCATTTAGCTTTGAGTCAGTCCAGCAGGTCATCAAGCAAGAGCTCCCAGCTCTGTTAACTGACATAGGTTGGAGCACATTGGCTTCTTATATATCCTGCATGACCTACACAATGGAGCAATCACAACCAGGCATAGTGATATCATGGAGGAAATGGGCCAATCAGTGTGGGCCAGTGAGGTCAGAGGGAAAAATGGACCAATCACAGTCTGCCAGCATTGACAATCTAGCTCTTAGGCCTCAGAGACTGTTGCTAAGGACTCCAGGTGGGCTTGAGGTTGCTCTGGTCATTATCATGGCATTTCTGAAACCACTAGGACAGTGGTCAAAATCCTCTGTTTTTCTAGAGCACTACTGCATCTTATAAATCGCTTCTCTGGAACACTAGTAAATAGCCTCCATTCTTGATGGCCACCTTATCCTATGTATTGTCACAGCAATGGCACTGCACAAAGGCCTCCCTCCTTCTCAAGGACAGCTGTGTCTTACAACTTCCTCCTGAAGGGACAAGTTCCAGGCTGGCTTTGAGCCACAATCCTCACAATTCATCCTCCTGAGTAGTTAGGATTATAGGCCTGAGCCATGAGTACTTAGCTCATGTCTTAAATTTGGAGGAAGTATATTTGTTAGGAAAGTGGGTTTTTGATATGTCTTTTTAGTACCTTAAATTTGTTGTCCTTGCTGTCTAATAGGTAATCTAGTTTCTGATGAGAAATTTGTCATAATATCATTGAAGATCACTTGGGTGTGGTAAGTTGTGTCTCTGCGCTATGGGAGGTTTTCTGTCTTTGTTTAATTCCAATGTTTCTTAGGGTGGAGTTAGGTAATTATGTTAAATTCACTTTTTTGAGCTGCTAGATTCCTGCATAGAAGGGTTGATGCTTTCAATCAAAATTGGGAAGGTATTAGTTATTATTTCTTCAAATACTATGTATTACTTTTTTTCCCTCTGTACATTATACATACATTCATTATACATTATGCATACATATTCAAATTGTGAATGTACATATATATATACCTACATACTTATATATACATTTATATACATATATTTATTTTCATGTAGCTTCCACTTTTGTGATTGTTTATGGTAAGAAGTTTAGATTGATCCTAGCTCCTCCATCAGAGTTAGGGTTAAAAGTTTTTCTCTTTATTTCGTGATAAAATTATGCATTTCTCAGCAAGGATATTGAACCACATACAAAGCACAGCTAGCCACTGTCTCTCTCTCTCTCTCTCTCTTTCTCTGTCTCTCTTTCTCTCTCTCTCTCTGATTTCCTGCCTCTGTCAGGTCTCTGAGCACAGGGATATTGCTTATCGGGTTCTTCTAGTGTGTGGTGTGATCTTTTGCAATGTCATGTGCTGCTTCAAAGGCCAACAGGTCTGCACCTGGAAGAGGAGTTGCTCTAAAGTCAGCCTGCATGGGTGCCTTCCTCTGTCTTGATGTCAGAGCCCCTGTAGCTACTGGGGTGTCCTTAGCAGATTCCCCTGTGCCAGGAATGCAGACTTTTGACTCTGGGGGCACAATCACAGCCTCTTTTTTTACTCATTTGAGGTCTTCAGTGGAACCTCGGGTGTTCTCCTGTTGGAGGCTATTGTTGGAGCACAGCTGGGGGCTGCAGAAGCCTTACAGTGGCTTAACTTCTGGGGCACAACAGATGGCAAGGATTTTTCTGGGCTCTTTTCAGAATATATGGGCAGGTTCAGGAGCAAAAGCTGAGCTCAGGAGGCCCCTAAACACAGGATGGGCAATGGATCTGGGAGGGGCAGGGCTGTCCAGGTTGGCAGGGGTCAGATGATGAGCCTATATTAGTAGTCTGCTGGCTTCCAAATGAAAAGCTAGACTTGCTTGCTACACAGAAATATCCCTCTAAGACTGGTTGCACCAGAGAGTCCCATGCTGGTGGGAGGAAACTGCTAAAGACTGCAGTAGATGGACCAGGAACACTTGGCATTCTTTGTGGGCAATTCAATGCTGACACTGGCAGGAGGAATCTGAAGGTTCCCTAACAGTGCAGATCCAGGGAAGCCAGAGCCCAAGCAGACACCAGGCTTGGCCAGCTGGGCACTGGGCAGGCTGGTAGGTGAAACCTTGCTGGATGGCTTTGCAGAGTCCTCAACCTGGACCACCTGCCAGCACAAGAAACTGCCTAGGTTTTCCTGAACCGCAGAACTTGGAGACGGCAGCTCTCTCAATTTGGACATTCAGGGTCCAGCTTACTAGAGGCTTATGTGGTCAGGGAGGGTCTGGGAGGAATGGCAGTCCTGCTGCTGGAGGGAGCAGATGCCCCTTCCAAGGCATTGGGGAAAGGGGTGCCCCTGGAAATGGACTCATGGTAAGTCTTGTCAGTTCTGCTCAAAAAGAACACCTCGCTTGTTTGACTGTTTTTTTGGTTGGGGGAGGGGTCTCTCCTTGGGGGCAGTGATATTAGGAGACTGTACTGGTGAGATTATCCCAAAATTAATCCAACCACTGAGGGAGCAAAAGAGTAAGGCTTGCTGAACTACCCGTGGCAGGTGGAGTTGAGGTCATGGCTGCTTCTGTCTTGAATGACCCCGAGGATTTGTCACCAGAAGACAAGTGACTGGATTCTGGCATGGAGTCCAATGGTTTTAGGAAATTTATCAGAGAGCCCTACTTAGCTTGTATGTCATTCAATAGGACTAACACTGGGTGTGGAGTTTGGGCTTTAGAGCTGGGCATCACAGCTTGATCTTTTTGAAGGTCTATGGACACCTTCTGGAAAGTGTTGGACCTTTAAGAGGTCTCAGGACATTTTGAGATTAGGTGTGGTCCTCTGAGCTTCATTCTTGGTTTATGACAGGGCTGAGCCCTCCCTCCCTGCTGTCCTGGTACCCTCAGGGTATGGGCTGGTTTCTGGCAGATAGAAATGTTTAATGTGTCTTCTCTTCCTTGAGACTCACTAGGAAGGGCTTTGTTGGCAAGGAGGATTTTGTTACTGGGAGGTCTTTGTGTTCTTTGAATAAGGGAATCTACACACCTCAGAGCATATCTTGGCTTTCTTTCTGAACGTTTGCTGTGGAGGTCTGGTCTTTAAAGACCTAAGAGTTTAAGGCTCCAGAGGCTTTCTAGGTTTCCAGACATATCCAGGGCTTTTTTTCATCTTTCATAGACAGCTCAAACTTCCTCCATTGGTCATGGTCTACTGAGACTTTTGGCTCTGGCATAAATGAAAAAAGACAGGCAGGTCTGTCCTGTTGCTAAGGAAAGCAGACAGGGCTGCCTTGTTGCTGAGAAAAAGCAGGCAGACCTGTTTTGTTCTATATTTTTATTTTATTCCCCAATGTTGGTAAATAAAGCCTTCAGATTGGAATTCAGGAGCTACCCACGATTATTGCTGCATTCCTTTCCCTTGCTCTTACCATATTGCCTTTCCATTTAAATTCATTTTTACTTTTAATTTTTGTCAGAAGTAAAGAGGCAATTAAAAATCTATATGTAATGTTAATTTTTATTCTTGAATAACTCAAATACATGCAGAACATGTCAATTCAAGCAGCATGAAATATCAGATGGCATGAGCTTGATCTCTGTCCCTGTACTGTGGATCTTTTGCTCTACACTGGAGTGACCACTGCTATTAGTTAGGTATGTATCCCTGCATCTATGGGCAGAAAGGAGAGGCTACTAAAAAGAGACTTGACCACAGCTACCCAAGGTCTCCCAAACCTATCTTAGTAGGAGGAGAAATTTCCAATTCACACTATGGAGATTCAGACTTCTATATTCAGGTTCACAGACCTTAGCCAAGTCTGTGCTGGAACCACATGACTGAAGATGGTAGCTCATTGTTCACTAAAAAAAGAAGTCTGCAATAGCTGGAAATCAGCCCTCTGCCTTTCCACTAAGTCACAGTATGAGGTATAAGGACTAAGGAGTTACACAGGCCTTTTAGAGTTTAATAGATTTGGGGTTTTAACTTTTTTATTTCCAAGTTTCACTTCAAATCAAATATTGGGCCCGTAAAGCAGCAGCCCAAGAGTAAGTGATGTCCAGGACTTGTTTAAGTGTCTCAGACTATTTGAATTTGTTTTTTACTGAATTGTCTTTTGTCCTACAATCCACACCTGTGGACAAATGAGGGCTTTCTTACAGCTAGCAGACTGAAGGCACAACACTGGATCTAGTTTATACCTAGTTCTGCAGCCTTGTTCTGGAATATGACTGTTGCAATCTTAGATTAGAACTTTCCTCTTTCTCCCCATCCTTTCTCTTCCCTCTCTGTCCTTCAGTAAACAATTCAAATAATCATTTGTTGAAAACAAAGCTTGGAAAATTGTCATAACATTAAACAGTACAGTCCACATTTCAAGCCTGACAATTTTGTTAATACTGGTGGAGAACAAGGAAGATGAAAAGTAAATGCACATACAGATGCGCACACCCACACCTGCACGTACACCAGATAGACACATACATACAAACACAGAAACACACACACACAAAAATCACAGGACATTTAAACCTTGTTTTCTTAATACTTTAGATACACCAAAACATTTGATTCCGTCAGAAAATCATTAGTGCACGTGTGCGTGTGAACACACACACACACACACACACACACACACACACACACACACACACACAAACTTCAAACTTCCAGTAGTGGAGCTTGAATGCAGAATATAGGTAATGTCCCTGAGATTTTGTAATGAAGGCTACCAGTTTACTGATTTGCATCATAGCTCTGCTTGTGTCTTTTTGGTGGGCAATTGGAGATTAAAAAAACATACATGGACTTTTCTGCAAATGGTGATTCAAACCACAATACTCACATCTCAGTGTCCAGACTGATTGAACAACAGTGATAGGGCTTCCTTTTGGCAACATGCATGACAGCATTTGTTACTCATCACTTTTACATGTTTTTTATTGGCCTTCCTTACTGTAGTGAGGTGGGATTACAGTATTGTTTTGGTTTACATTTTTTTTATGTTCAGAGATGTTGAACATTTCATCATGTGTCGATTGGCCATTCTTACTTATTCTGAGAAGTCTTTCTTTAGGTCATTACCTCATTTATTAATTGGGATATTATTTGAGGTTTTATTGGGGGTAATTTTTTGTGCTCTTTATATTTTTCCTATTAGGCCCTTCTCTGATGTATAGTTCATAAAATTCTTCTCCTATTAAATGGGTTTTGTATTTAGCTTGTTATGTTCTTTTCCAGGCAGAAACTTTTAAGTTTCATGCAATCCTCTTTATTCAACTTTTCTTTGACTTCTTGTGATTCTGGATCTTTAGTTAGAAAGTTTCAACCTGTGTTCTAGGAGCCATGGTGTTTCCCCTGCCACTTCTTGTAATAGTTTCATGTTTTCTGGCTTATATTGATGGCTTGGCATATATGGACAGCATTAATTTGATCTGCCTAAAATTCCTTGGTTCACAGACAGCAAAGTGTTACCCTTTCTGAGTAAGATGAACTAGTTCATGGTGATTTGGAAGGATGATGGCTACTCAGAAGTGTGAATATGGAAATCATAGGTGGTAGGATAAGATATAATTATTTTTAATTACATTTTTAATTGTAAGTAAAATGAATCTTAATTAGTGACAATTTTTTCATCATCTACCCCATCCATGAAACTCAACACCTTCCCCTCAATTATCCTAGTTTCATTGGATATTAGTTGAAAATCGTGACTTCGTTCACCTCCTACTGTCTTTCAAGGGCCAGTTTCATTATATACATTTTATTATACTGTTAGATTTTCTAAAGGATTACATCATTTAAATTCTTGCCAACATATATATTCATGTGTATGTGCATACAATATTCTATGTATGCATATAGACCTAGCTTCCACATATGAGAGAAAACATTCATCCTGCCTTCACAAAAAAATTCCAGGTCCAACCATTTCTTTATAAATGATACAATATTCTAATGGATGAGTAAAATTACTCTTTGTATATATACCATACTTTCTTGATGAATTCATCTATTGAAGGCATTTATGCTATATCTGTACCTTGACAATGAACATAGTTGTGTAGGTGGCCTTACTTTATCCTGATTTTTAGTCTTTTGGATAAATGCCCAAGAATGGTAGTATTGGAACACAGGGTGGTTCTGGTTGTTTTGTGTTTTTTTTTCAGCATAGTTGAACAAATTTACATTCCCACCAACAAGGTTTTATGATCAATCTAAAGTGAGATGCAAAAAGAGCACCAAGTCAAGTCATTGCGATTTTTTGTTGTTGTTGTTTATGTCCAGTTGTGGGACCTGAACTCTGGGCCTGGGCACTGACCCTCAGCTCTTCAGCTCAAGGATAGAGCTCTACCACTTGAGCCACAATACCATTTCTAGCTTTTTTTTTTGCTTATGTGGTGCTGAGGAATCCAACCCAGGGTCTCATGCTTGCAAGGCAATCACTCTAACACTGAGCAACCTTCCCAGCTCATCTCAAGTGTTTTGGTTCATATTTCCTTTATGGCCTGAAATGCTGAGCATTTTTTATGTAACTACTGGCTAATTTTATTCCTTCTGAGAAGTCTCTAATTAGCTTGTTTGCCCATTTGTTAATTGGGTTGTTAATGTTTGCTAGTATAATTTATTGAGCTCTTTGTATATTTTGATGTAGAGCTGGCAAAAATCTCTCCTTCCATAGGTTCTTTTAGTTGCTAATGATGTCCTTTGCCATGCAGAAACTTCTTAATTTGGCACAATTCCATTTGTGAATACTCTCTTTGAGTCCAGGCATTATTGATATTCCTGTTCAGGGAGAGCCAATGTTAGCAAGGCTTATACTCTGGGAACACTCCTTTCTAGATTTAAATCCTAGTGATGGACAGGTCTGGTTGCCCCAATTTTACAGGTAGTAAGGTCAAAATTTAACATTTTTCTGATTTTTTAGGCCACACATCTAGTCAAAGGTTAGTGTAGAGCCTATATTATTCTTGTATAATCTCAAGATAGGTTGTCCTAGTGACTTTCATTCTTTATATTTCTTCTTTAACTCTGTGTAGCTGGTGTACAATATGATGGCTACTGACCACATGGGGCTGCGGAGCACAGTAAATTGTAATTTGTTGTACTGATTTTGCTGTAAGGATAATGTGCACCATGGAGTTGGAACACTACATACAAAAAAAGGGGGGAGCTACTTTTTTGTTTTTGTTTTTGCCAGTCCTGGGGCTTAAGCTCAGGGCTTGAATACTGTCCCGGAGTGTCGTTTGCTCAACGCTAGTGAGCACTCTACCACCTAAGCCACAGTGCTACTTCCAGCTTTTTCTGTTTAAGTGGCACTGAGGAATCAAACTCAGGCCTTCATATATGCTAAGCAAGCACACTACCATTAAGCCACATTCCAGCTCTTCAGCTATTTTTTAAATGCTGTTTCATACTTTCTTGTCCAAGCAGCTTTGAACTCTGATCCTCAGATATCAAGTTCCTGAATATCTATGATTGCAATCATGAGATACTGGTGCCTGGCAAATGGTGATTTTTAACCTACTTTTAATTTTCTTCATTGATGGATCAGCGAGTAGATAACATGAACAAATGAGAAAGGCAGAGGAAAAAGCAAGAGTAGTAGATACTAGAAAAGGAAAGTAGTCCAAAAATTGGCAAAATTAAGTAAAGGTTGCAATTTAATTAATAGCAATAGTCCAATGTTGCTTTTTATATTTTACAAACATGCAGTACTGGTACATTCCATTAACAGTAGGGGAATGAGGGGACATACAAACTGTTTACAACATTTAAAACTAAACTTATGTATACAAAACCTACTAAACTTATGCCAACACAATTTATTGTGAAAAATGCCAACAAGGCCAGGTGTGAAAACATATGCTTGTAATCTCAACTCTTGGGAGCTAAATTGAGAGGATTGAAAGTTGTTATATAGGTTATATAAAAACTATATCTCTGAAATAGAAAAAAATAAAAGGGAATAAACAACTGTAATCAAATATTTCATTGGCAGTTTTGTCAAAGAATATATTTTCTTTTTTTTCCTATTGTTAGTTGTCAAACCTGCGAAATTACCCAATGTATACAAGTCCTTTACTACTTTATTAATGCTCCAAGCCTTTTACATTGTGTTTTGTAGTTTGGTGTATTAGGAGTCTTTCGCTTTCTTCTTTCCTTCCTTCTTTCCTTCCTTCCTTCCTTCCTTCCTTCCTTCCTTCCTTCCTTCCTTCCTTCCTTCCTTCCTTCCTTTCTTCCTTCCTATCTTTCTATCTTTCTTTCTTTCTTTGTTTCTTTCTCTCTCTCTCTCTCTCTTTCTTTCTTTCTTTTGCTTTCTATTATTGTGGGGAGAGCTCATGCTTAGCTGGAATAATCGATATATGCCACCTCACCGAATATATCTCTTATTTCACTGCTCCAGACATTTTTAAAAAATAAGAAACACTTCGTAATTAACTTCATAAGCCCCACGACAAAATGAAAATGTATTTATAGCAATTTTATTTCTGAAGAGAAAGGCAAAACATCCTGAACAAGAGAGAATATGTATCAGAAATGAAGGACAGTTTACATTTATTCTTTTCCTATTTTTCCTATGTGTGTTTCTGTAACATTTATAAGAGGCTTCACACATGGTAATTAAGTTACTCTACCACCAAGATGTAACCCCACTTACAATAGTTACAATTTAGAAAATCTAATGCAATTTATCACAATGAGCAAGAAGAAATCCCATATAATCTCAACAAACCCTGACACAGACGCATTTAGTCATTTTTTGATATTACTGAAAACTATGAAAAAGAAAAATGGCTTTAGCTTATGTAGAATATCTATCAAGCATCTATGATATTCTTTAAAAATAGCTGAGGTATTTCTGATGCAATCAAGAGACAAATTTGTTATCAATGATGTCATTTGACAACATATTTGATGTTGTAACTGAGAGGAGGAGGAGGAGGAGGAGGAGGAGGAGGAGGAGGAGGAGGAGGAGGAGGAGGAGGAGGAGGAGGAGGAGGAGGAGGAGGAGGAGGAGAAGAAGAAGAACAGGAGCAGGAGGAGGAGGAGGAGGAGGAGGAGGAGATGGCAATGGAACGTAAACACTGAAATTTGTGAGCAAGATGGCATGGTATTCTACATAAAAATTCAAACATGGTTACATAGTTATATGTTTACATGTTTTCAGTAAGTTGATTAACATGAAGTCAACCAATGAAGAAATAATAAAATCTTGTACATCTGAAACAAACATTACAGTTTATGTGGGGGGATAGTGATGTTGTGGAGATGGAAGGGAAGGGATTGTAGGGGAAAATCAAAGGAGGAGGCAACAATGCTTGATAAGAAATATACTCATTACCTTGCTCTTGTAACTGTAAACCCTCTGTATAGTATTTTAACAATAGAAAACGTATTAAAATAATAAAATAAAAATATATGAATAAATAATAAAAAAGTTAAAAAAAACTATGCAAGGAATTTGTAATTCAGTGGTAGAGTATTTGCCTATTATCTGTGAAGCTTCCTTGTTAAATCTCCTGAAAAATGCAAAAAAGACCAAAAACTTAAAAATGTTCTACAGGAAGGATAATAAAGAACAGAGTTTGGGACAAGTAAGTGGTTTACTTCCAAAGGAGAATTAGCAGCAGATGATTTTGGTGGTACATACTTGGAATCTAAGCATCCATTCTTTGGTGGTTCAAGGACAGTAAGCTAAATGAAAGCACAACAAAAAACAAGAGGAAGAGGGACATAACAGAAGAAAAAAAAGATATCTGAAGCAAATTAAAATTCATATGGATAGTGGGAAGAAGTGACTCAGCTGTACTGTTTTCTTTTAAATAAATTTCTAGCCTTTCCACTATGTGAGGACACAGTAACATGGGAGCACATTAATTCCCTGGTGGAGCTGAACTCTCAGTATATTGAATTTTCTGGCTTCTAGATCTTGTCCTTCAGAATTTCTGTTGAGTACAAATAACTTGCTCTAAGCTACTGGGACCTGGTCTTAAGGAATTTTGTTATGGCATCACAATGGAATTGAAATATACCTCTAATTGAAATATACCTCTTTCTCTAAAGGAAGACTGATGGATTTGTCAGTAGGAGAATTCAAGCTGAGGACCTCCAATTTTCTAGGCCGAGGATTTATCACATAAGTTCCCTATTGCAGCCCTTGTTCTTCACTTTGAACATATCAACACACTGCCTTATGGATTTCGAGGATTTTGAAGTAAACTGTCTCATAAGAAACTATTATGGGAAATGATGATGCTCACTTTTCTCTCACTCCTATAGATGTTAATAACCCGCTTCATGGAGATGTAGGTTATAGGGCACTTTTGCTACAGAATCAGATGATTCTGAAGTGATACCACAATTCTTTTGACATCAGTCATTCTAGATTTAAAGGAAAAGAACTTGAATATCTTCAGAAAATTGATGAGGTCTTTAAAAGCCAAAAGTTAGAGCAGCTTTTCAGATTATGGATGCCATGAAGTATCCTAATGGATTTAATTTCTAAGTGAGTAAATAGCCGATTCAATGACCCACCCAACTAGACAACTTGCTTGGTCTTAGATTCTTTGCATTTTATTGTAAGTTACAAAAGTGCCAACTTATTGACTTTATAAGGGGACTCAGCATCACATAATTAAACAGTTGTCAAAATTCACTGAGTTGAGTAGAGAACATGCTTGATTTACATTCAAGTACTAATGTATGGCCATTAATACACGGATGCATTTTATTAGTAAATATTGAAAAGGAAAAAGAAAAGTATTTCTACAGGGGATTAATCCTGGCAATAGTCACTTTACAGTAGGCTGATACTACCTACCTTCTTTCAACCACATGCTATTGTTGAGTGTGATATTGTTTTCTACTCAATAGCTATGGGGTTTTTCTTGAATTCCATTAAGAAAACACCAAAGTGCATATTGATATTAAAACTTTTCTTTTTTTGTCAGTCGTGAGGCTCAAACTCTGGGCTTGGGAGCTGTCCCTCAGCTCTTCAGCACAAGGCGAGCACTCTACCGCTTGAGCCACAGCACCACTTCCGGTTTTCTGGTGGTTTATTGGAGATAAGAGTCGCCTGGACTTTCCTTCCTGGGCTGGCTTTGAACCGCGATCCTAAAATCTCAGCCTCCTGATTAGCTAGGATTACAGGCATGAGCCATTGGCGCCAGTTCTGATATTACAACTTTTTAAAGACCAGAAATAATCTATTGTGTGGTGGCAACAATAAATCAAGTCCTTGACAAATAAAGACTTTAATATTATTTTAAACATTTGTGCAAGGGTATTTTAATTCAACAAATAGGGACTCCTCATATGCCTTAGCTTCTTGTTTGAATTTTTATTTTTATTTGTCAAGTGAAAAAAATCTGGATCCACTTCAGTGAACGTTTCCAATTGGGCTCTTTGTCATGTGCCCCCTGCACCTAGAAATACATAGGAGTTCACTTTGTTTTTAAATTGTTAGAGTAAGTTCCGAGACCTGCACATATGCTGAATGGAAGCCACTGGTTGGTGTATGTTTGGCTCCTGCACATAACCAGGGTTCAAGCAGGAGCAGACATGACCACATGGGTAGTACTGAAGGACAAAATCTTTGGGGGCAAACACTAGAACCTGGCAGCCACCTAGGTCAGAAAGCATTGGCTGATGCCCTGGCAATTCCTGCAACCATGCCATGGCAACAGCAGTGGCATCACTCTGTGTGCCTCGCATCCCTGTGAAAACTTTGACAACAGTCCTACAGGCTCAATACCAAAAGAGCCAATGGGTTCATGCCAAGCTGGGATTGGTCCATTACAGCCATTGTGAGTGGTCTCTGCAGTCCATTACAGTGCTGGGAGTTGCCAGTGACCTGCTGGACTCAGTGCTATGTTGACAATTTTCAGTGTGTGAGTATGTGTGTGTGTGTGTGTGTGTGTGTGTGTGTGTGTGTGTGTTCGAGGGTGGCTATGTTTTCTTTGGGTTTGGGTATTTCCTCTTGGTTATTGCTCTGGGTTTTTTTTTATTTTCTTAGCTAAGGTTAGCTAGATTTACTCCTTGCCATCATAACAGAAAGATGGGAGAACACAAAAAAACACCAAAAATATAAAAATGAAAGCATTTACTGAAGACCATCTGGCATTTTCTCTACTCAGTGTAAAACTTTAACACCTCTCAAACATTTTCCTTGTGCTTGAAGAAATTTATTAACATTCTATAACACCAGCATAAAGATATTAGACTACACAATTAGACAAATGTGTTGGTAACACACTTTTCTATATATCATATTGTAATTGTTACTGCAAACAAAGTACCTTTCCTACTAATTTAATATAATTAATCACAGAAACTGGATGTGTATCTTGGTATTTCTCACAATAGCTTAGCTGAAATTAAACTTAAACTTCTTAACTCATCAAAAGGGAAAACTTATCCTATATCTTCAGGTACATTCCTTTCTGTCACATTTCCTACAAATGAAATTAATTTATTGTAGCATTTAAAATCCTATATCCCAATAGAAGACTCTGATTAACCTAAAAAATTTAAAGTGTTTTGAGTTTCTGTTTAATGTGGGCAACGGACTTAAAGATACCTTTGGACTTCCATAAGGATATCATATCCAAAAATTCATCTATACCATAGAAATAAGTTCACTAAAGACTATGTATAAATTCATATAGCTGTTGTTCAATTCACCAGAGCAAAAGAACTGTAAATTCTGACCTACATTTATAAACATCTAATGACAATTTCTAGAACATTCCATTTTTCTCAGAACAATCAAAGCTGCCAAGAAACTCACTAATTGTGAGAGAAAAAAAGCAAGTTTGCCATGGCTGACAGTTTACAAAAGCCTTATTCGCATGTGGGTACACACAGAAAGCCATACAATGTTCAGCTTTACCTGGAAAGAAAAGAAACTCACCCTACAGAGAGAGAAAAACCGTTGGCAGGAGGAAAATAGAATGAAGAATTACCTGAATGCATGTCTTCTCGTATGTTTCCCTCCATGTGATTTATGGAGTTTCTCAGGGTCTCACTGCTCAATAAGGCAGACCTCGGTCATCCCAGCAGAATCACAGGCAGCCAGGACTTAGGTCACAGCCATTGCTCTCCCTGTGGAAACATCAAGAACCGAATGAAAAAGAAAGCAAAGTGGATTTCAAGGACACATAAAGAGAACCACAGTGCTTTTGGGGACAGAGAAAACGTGTGAATACGTGTGTGTGTGTGTGTGTGTGTGTGTGTGTGTGTGTGTGTGTGTGTGTGTGTGTTGGCACTGGTACTTAAACTCAGGACTTGGGAACAATCCTTTAGGAACTACACATAAGTACACTTTAGCTTCTTTGCTCAAGCCCTATGCTGTACAACTTGAGTCCCACTCCACTTTTGGCTTTTCATTCATGAATTGAACACAAGAGCATCATGATCTTTCCTGACCAGGCTGGCTTTAAACCTTGTTCTTCAGATCTCAGCCTCCTGACTAGCCAGAATTACAGGAAGGAGCCATCAAGGCTGGCATTAGTTACAGACCAATGTACTGATTTCAAGCCCCAATACCAGTACAAATACCAAAATCAAAATCAAACTTCATATCCTATAAATATACTGATAGCATATTAAACCAAAAAAATGAAATGTGGAGAAATCTGAAGGACATCAGAAAATGATTAACATTATTAGCTTTTCTGATTTTTAAAAACCTAAACTTACTTTCCTAAAATGTAAAATAACTACAGAAGACCCCTGGCACCAAAGTGTATATTTCAACTGAGATACCTGTTGAGGAAAAACTAAAGATGCTGAGGAAAACAAAGAATTTTAGAATTCAGTGATTACTACACAGAAAATATACCTGAACACCTGTACTTTGAAAATGTTTCAAGTAGGCTACACTAATGACACAAAAACTACTGTTCTTCTCATTAATAGTTCATAAAAACAGGTCTACTTTATTCTTTTTATCTAGTAATGCTCTGAATATTTGATTTACATTTCCCAAAATGACACTAAAGAGACTCAGTCTTTCAACAACTCCAAATTTTGTATCTTAGCATTTAAATTAAGTATATCAAGTATCTTCTTTGGGCTGGGAGTATCATAACAACAACTTGTTCTTCAATTTTGATGCTGGTGGGGGTGTATTTTCCCAAAAGATAACAGGGAAACACTCAGTAGATCACCAGATTTAAATGTAAGTGGCTAACTTACCCTGGAGGCTGAGATCTGAGGATCATGGTTGAAAATCAGCTCAGGCAGGAAAAAGAGAAACTTTTATCTCTAACTGAAAACTAAAAAGTTGGAAGATGTGTCTCAAGTGGGAGGGTGCTAACCTTGAGCAAGCAAAAACAAAAGGGGGATGGGGACAGAGGACAGCATCCAGGGACAAATTTCAAACTCAAAGACCATCACACATAAACATCATCTGAACTGCCTAATGGGAAGTGTGCATGAGAATTTAAAAATATTTCTGTTTTTAAGAAATACGCTTAAGAAAAGAAATTCATTACCATTTTCAATCATGGTTAAAAATGTTACATGTTTGCCAAGCATTGGTGGATCACGTCTGTAATCCTAGCTACTCATGAGTCTGAGAAATGAGATTGTGGTGCAAAGCCAGCCCACGAAGGAAAGTCCCTGAGACTCTTATCACCTGAAAGCTGGAAGTGGTGCTGTGGCTCAAGTGGTAGAGCACCATCATTGGTCTGAATCACTAAGGGACAGTGCCTAGGCCCAGAGTTCACTCCTCATGACCAAAAGTAAATTTTTCACATGGTCAAAACACCGGTAAAAATTCTGGGAATATATTGGCTGGCCTTAAGCAAAAAAACTTTGTGTTTGGATTTGGAAACCCTATTATATGATCATTTTTGCCATAGCATCATTTTGGTTCAAGTTATGATGTTTGGCCTAAACAAGGAGGAATTGTGGTCAAGATATGAAAAATTATCTTAAATCATCACTGCAAGAGAACTGATCTCTTTTGTGGTAAAGTTCTTTATGTCACTTAATGTTAAAGTTGTCTAGAATGACACATACATTCACTCACAAACAAGTCTAAGCAGTCAGACTTAGCATGGTGGAGATTGCTAGTATGGAATGTAGCATGCAAGATGGAAAAGGAGGAACCTGAGTGGAGCTTCACACCACAGCAACTCACTTGGGTTAAACTCATGTCCCTGATGAGTTGATGTTGAAGGTATCACCACTAAGTTTCTAAGGTTATGCTGTATGGAAAGCCCTTCCCCTCAACAGCTATATAGTGAGGGAAAGCCTATCATCAGCTTCTACCAGCATGTCTATTTCTAGACTATGACTGTATCGAACTAAATTATTCAAAACCCAAATGTCTGAAATATTCCAATACATTGGAATAAACTATTTTCTTTCCATCCTGCACTCAGATGCAGTGAGAATTTCAAAAGTTGTTCTGGGGATGGGTTGTAGTTCAGTACTTGCCTAGCTAATGAAACATCCTGGGTTCAATCCTCGTTAACAGAAAAAAAGACACAAAATCAGATAGGAGGCAAAGCCCAGAAAGTGAAAACGATTTCAAGCAAAACTCCTGAAACATGGACCAACTCTGCTGATATGTATCAGAATTCCTTACCTCCCTTACTTGCATTCTTTGGATATGGTTGTGGTTTATATGGTTGGAAGTAAACTAAAGATAACTGGTGCTGGGTACAGGAGCCTTATTTTCTTTTTATCATGACAGCTTGCTATTTTTATAACATGGTAATTGGATTGAACAAAATCGAAGTACCATAGTAATTGATCTCCCCTTCTTGAGCAAATGATTAAATATTGACAGCATCCTTGAACATAAAGCCTGGTTTCTTTGACATCTCCCTCAGTGGAGCTCTCACCATTCAAATATAAGACATTTGGTAAAATGTTGTTAGGTTGAGTCCTACTTGCCTTCATTCAGTCATCTTTGTATGTATCCAGTGTTTGTGGGATATGTCTTTTGTTTTCTTGTTTGGGTGTTTTTCCCCTTCCTGTTCCCATGCCTCCATTTTCAAATGATTTATAGATGAAGTTCAGTAAGACTTTAAGTACTTAGAACTGTCCCACTGATGGAAGGAAATATTCATGTGAATACACAAACAAAAGCACAAACCCCTTAATCCTCCTGTTGTTTCCTCCAGGGAGAAGGCTGGTAGGGTCTACTTGTCTTGAAAGTGGGCGTCTGGCCATGGTACCTGCACCTGGGTGTGTCAGAGACCAGGAAGATGCATGTCTAGGAGGTGAACAACAATAGGCCCTTGGGCAGGGAACTTCTGTAGGCCCTAGAAGCTGTGTCAAGCCCCAGTACTGGAACAACAAAGAGGTAAATGAAAGGAAGGGAAAAACAGAAAGGAAAAGACAAAAAGGACCTATCACTTGAGTGCCTTTTATACATTAACTATGCCCCATAGGTATGGGTGATATGAATCTGTTACCCCAGATGTGGCCCATTCTACCAACAGGTCTTCACTATAAACCTCTTCCTAGGGCCCCAGAGAATTTTGCCCTGCCAGATGAATAGTTCGATGGAGTTTCTTTCCTTTAGTCTAGATTGTGGGATAGTGGGGCATGAAGACTCTAACCAGCTGGGCTTACCCCTGACAGAGCACAGATGGGCATAGCACACAGCATAGCACATGGAGACAGCCATACTGGACAGCCCTGTTTCCAGTTAAGTGGGCTTAACCTCTCTTCTTGCTCCCCTATCCACTCCTCCACTCTGCTAGGTTCCTTGTCCATTACCTCTCCACCCCATCATATCACTTTCCACCACCACCCACTGGCCCATCACCACCCCATGTTTCCCCAGCCTACCACCATGCTATGTGCCCTACTCCCCCTTTTGGACAGTCCTCTTCTTAAGGCCAGGTACCCCTCAGGGTTCCATTCATTCTTCTGACTCAGCCCCTCTCACAGCCAAAACTTTTACCTCCACTCCCACCTTCTGGCCCCACCCCTTCCAGCCCCACCCCTTCCGGTCCCAATTCTTTCCCCTCACTGTCTGGCCCCACCCATCCCATGGTAACACATGCATGGAAGGGGCAATGTGCCCATGCCCAGCACTCACTACTTAATGCCAGGTGCCAGAATGTTCCAAACGTGAGGTATTGCTGCCACAGAGAAGGAAGGCCCAGTTTAGAGTCTGCCCCTCCTCCTTGCCTGGCTAAGGCCTGGACAGCCCCAGGGCTCTCTGGTTTACCTGAGTTCACTGAAAGTTGCAGGGCTAAAGATGCAGACTTCGCCTCCATCTCCTCAACCAGTGCTGCGCCTTCCTGAGATCTTGGTTTCACTGCATGGACCTCCATCTTTTACTTAGGATGGGCCCATCTGGGAGCACCATCCCATGATGGCCCTGATTTGAGGTGAGAGAGCCTCCCTTCCTAAACCTCTCTCTTTTCAATTTTCTTCTCTGCTCCCCTGTGGGAGCCTCCTGTCTCAGCCAGGTTTCAACTGAAGTATGCACATACCCTCTTCCTAGGTCCCAATATCCCCTGCCAGGCTTCTTCTTTCATCACCACCTGGCCCCTCACCACATGGGCCACCGTGCCCAGTTCCCTGACCCTCAAGTGCCCCACAAACCTTTGTTGGGTTAGAGATGTGTGGACCCAGCTGCCAAAGTCAACCCTGGAAGACTCAGTTTCAAGGTAATGGTGACCCAATGCCCCCAATCGCCTCCTCCACATCCCCGTTGGTCAGAACCTCACCTTCAACCCGGCCCCATCCTTCTCAATGTAGGAAGATTCGTGGGTGAGGTGATGAACCTCCTCCATAGAAGGAAAATAAGGGCTTAGAGTTCATCCCTATCCCCTCCTAGTCATGGCCTCAGTAGTCACCTATTGCTATGAAGAAACTGCTGGAGGCATTGGGGCTGAGGAAGCTGCCACCTCTCTGAACTGGTGCTGCATCTATTGCAGGGACATGGTCTCCCAGTGCCTCTTAGGCTTCACCAGCCAGCGGAACTCCACTTTAAATGCCACTGTGGAGTTAACTGTTGGAGCCATCACCAAAGACCCAGATTTAATGTAAGTGACCCGCAGTCCTTTTGCCACTCTCCATTGCCCTATTCTCCATTCTTTCCTCTGCCCCCCAGCAGGAGCCATCCCTGGGACAGGGCTCTTAAATATTAAGTGGGCTGAACTCGTCTTCTTCTCCCCCTTTCTATTGCTAGGTTCTCCACCAGTGTGCCTTCTTCACTACACACTTACCCATCTGCTCCTCCACGTCTTCCCACAACCAATTGTTTCTCCTGCCCACCCCAAACTATGCTTCCTCACCCCAGTTCCTCCCCTACCCTTTGCTTTCCCCATTCCATCCCCATCTCTTCCTTCCCCTGCCACCCACTCCCACCCATTCTCCATCCAAGCCCCTCCTGTCTGACGGGATGTGCGTGGGCATGCACATAGGTAAATGATGCAATTGGACTGAACCAAGGCCACAGTCATTGGAGAAGGAAATCAGAGAATCAAAATCTTCCCTGTCCACAATTTCACCTATGGCCTTGTAGCATGCTTGGTTGCTCAGTTCCAACTGCATCTGCTGGTACTGGAGCTAATATTGGTGCCTCTTCATCGTTACCATGGAGGACCTCCACTTTCCTGGTCAGTTTGGACCCATCTGCAGGAACCATCCCTGGACAGCCCTGAATCAAGGTAAGTGGGGCCTAACTCCTCCCAGCTGGTCGCCCTTTCCCTGCTCGCCCTTATCCCAACTCACCTCTGAACATATTGCCCTACCCAACACCATTTTTCCATGTCCACCTCCTGGCTCAGCCTCTTCTTTGGGAAAACATGTACAGGTGAGAGGATGTGCATGTGTCCACCCACAACACACAGAAGTGGTGCCAGAATGGTCTGAATCCAGTTGTGGTGGCCACAGAGAAGGAAGACCATGGCTCAGAGTGTGCCCCTCATCTCCTCCCAGCTATGGCTTGTAGAGCTTCTGGGTTCTTTGTTTTCCCCATGTCCACTGGCATTTATGGGGCCGAAGGTGTAGCCCTTGCCTCCCTCTCTCAAGCGGTGTTATGCCTGCAACAGCCACTGGGGGAACCTGATGGATCTTCAGCTTCACCACATGACCTTACTGTTCAATGTGGGCCCAGCTGTGTGAGCTATTCTCAGATAACTCCATGAGGTACATGAGCCCCTCTCCTTCATTCCTTGCTTTTTCATTTCTCTTCCCCTTGTGGGAGGTATTTCAGAACAGCCTTTTTTAAAGATAATTTGGTCCCAGCCACTCTTCCCAGGCTTCTATAACATCTGCCCCACCTCCTTTCTTACGTGTGGTCTGTTTAGCTGGGGATTATTGGACAAGAGCTGGGGATGCTGCCACAATCACCAACCACTACCGCTTTAACTAGAACAAAGAGGTTCTGCCATGGACCTCTTCATACTCACCTGGTACATTTCCATCTTTCTGGTCTGTGTCTTCCCAGGTGACAGTGCCATCCCACATGCCCCTGTTTCAAGGTAAGTGGGCCACATCACCCCTACTTAGAAACTAATCTTGGGTGAAGGGTTGTACCCCTGTGTATACATTCACACGAACACACAGACATGATGCCAGATTTACCTGGAGATGCTCTAGGGGACCAAGAGAAGGGAGGTCAGATCTTGGAGTTTTTCTCCTCCCCCACTTGACTTCTCCACCAACTATGATCTCTGTAGCCCAAGCTTATAGGACTGGAACTGTGGATGCTACTGTCCTCTCCAACCAACATTTCTCATGCCCATGACTTGACATAGTGGCTGCCCTTCCACTCTACCATTGAGGGAACAAATTGCTGGTGAGAGATTGTATGCATGTGTACATGTGTTAAGTGGAATGCATGCAGGTGGTGCCAGAGTTGCCAGGCAGGTGCAGCATTAGACCCAGGAGAAGGAAGACCAGGGCTTGTAAGACTGCCCGGAGGGGGAGCTCAATTACCTATTCTTCACTTTGTGGTCTTCCATGTTGATGGTTCCTCCCTCTAGGCAAATGTACTGTCATCCTAGATATCCCAATTTTGTGGCAGGTGGGCCTTTTTCCTCATATCTGGGAAACATTCCCCGGGTGGGTTTTTGGGATTATGTGATTGTAACTGCATACCCAAGTTTGAGGTACACACTTTGCCTCATCCTGTTACATTGTGGCCCCAAGAGAAGGAAGGCCATACACAGAGTATTTCTGGCCTCCCTTCCAGACTATAGACTGCATCACCCTGGGTTATGGGCTTGGAGCTTGCAATGTTTCTGTCCTTCCAAACCAGTGCTTCACCTGCTACAGTGCATGATGAACTTTTTTTTAATACTGTAGGCAGGGGTTGCAGTTACATGGGAAACGGAATGAGTACATTTCTCTTTTTATGTTGTTTGTACTTTCAGAATACTCTTTATTCAAAGTCCAATGTCTGACTGCATCTAATGGAAATGATGAGCATTGTCTCAGACTTCAAGATAATCCAGCAGCTCCCCTCCTCCCACAAGTCCGTGACAATCAAAAGTGATTACATCTTGCCTAATGCATCCTGAGGGAACAAAGGAAGTACTCCTGGTTGGAACTACTGGATTATAATAACATCAATGAGGACATCAATTATTCCTTTGTAGCCACCAAAATGTTAGTATGTCTTAGGGAGACATAACCACACACACACACAGCAGGTGCATCCTGAACTCTATATCCTGAAAATACTCTTGGGAAGGAATTTATGAGCCCAAGGGCACAGGGTGGGAAGAGGGCCAGGGGGTGCATTTGGGGGGTAGTCAGCCCCAACCGGAAGAAGAAAAGACAAAGCAAGCTGGGCCTTCGCTCTGCCTAGCAGCAACACTTTCTGCCCCTTTCCATAAAATCCCTATCTCTCTGCCTTACACTGACAGTGCTACTGTGAGCAGAGAGTGCCCCTTTTACTACTGGGACCCAGTTTATTATTTCATTTGCTAAGATTCCCTGTGCAGTTCATCTGCTGCCCCCTAGTGAGGTGGCATGTTGATGCCTGGCTGAACTGTGCAATCTGGTTCTGAGCTCTATACCAGGGTTCTTGAGACATGAACATGTTGGTCCTCTAGTTTTCCTTTATTTCACTCTCTCACTAGCAACATTAAAAATGTAGAGCGAGTGAGCACGAGGTCAATAGGGGGTAACAGAAGATCCTGGGTTTGCAAGGAATGTTGTAAGTAAGATAAAAAGCTGCCCTGTGAAGATTGAGTACCAGCTCTGCCTGTCTTAGGATCTGCCAATGCAGGTCCCCTTTATTGTAATAACCAGGGAAAAACAGCAAAGTCAACAAACAACTCAGCTTGTTGCTCAAGTGGCCGTCTACCACTTGGGCCACAACTCAGTACCTAAGTTACCACTTCCTGGCTTCTGTTATGTCACGTTGTCTAAGAAAAATCACTGACTTATTCTGAGGATGATGGCGGAGGAGAAGCTGGAGGCTAAACAAGCTCTAGCATAGAAAGCAGTTTTAGAGTTCCAGTGAACAGTCCTAAGCCAGAGAATCACACCAAGTGTGCCATCACAGGACAGAGAGTTAGGCCAGAGAGGGAAAATCAAGGAAAGGAGACAGATCTGAGCACTTGCCAGCCCCTGCCGCTGTGGAAGCATCGGTGGCCCCAACCGCCATACCTGCAATACAGAGAGTCCGGGAAGAAGGAGCCAGACATGGTGGGAGAGTAGATTCTACTCAACACCAGCAAGAACCGACAAGGAGCAGACATCTTCATCCAGCAGTTCGCAGACCAGAGATGATCCAGGAACCAAGACTCGGCGTGAGTAGAAGCCTAACGTCCTCACTCCTTCTCAGGGAGCAAAGGAAGGAAGGCCACCCTTCCCTTCCCCCCACCCCAGTAACGGAGATCTCCATCTTGGATACTGACAAAGCTCGTCGGACCTGCTAGCTCCACCTCAGGCCTTGGAAGAAAGTTAGAGTCATTTAGCAGGTCACAAGAACCTAACCTGACCTGCCAGACTCAGCTCCACTCAGGGAAAAGTCACCCAGCTCAGGCGCCAGCCCCAAGAGTGGATTTCTTCATTGGGTAATCAGAGCCAGAGGCTGCCCCACCCTTTAGCAGCCTTGACAATCAATTGTAATTCAGTAAACATAAACCCTGAGAGTGGCTCCAGGCTGGGCTCTGGTAGCCCCCGGGAAAAGCTACTGTTTGCTGAAAGGCCTCAACTCTACCCAGAACCTAGCCACATCACAGCATCTCCAAACTTGAGGGAAAAGCCATCTCCCTCTTTTTTGATACTCAAAGCAGATCTCCCTCCCATTGAACTAACCTGAGAGGAGGATCACAAAATCCTGGGTAAAGCAGAGCATTTTTCTGCCTGTTCAAACAAACTGATATAAGAAATGAACCAAGCCACAGGAAAATCAAACACCACAAGTAGACCAGAGACTCCAACAAGAGGCTGGTTATGGACACAAGGGAGATACAGGATTTTTCCTACCCCTCCCCAAAAACACTGAACACCAAATTAAGGAAGTACAGAAGTTCATACAAAATCTAAAACAAAGCTTCAACAAAGAATTTGAAGCCATCAAAGCTGACCAATTAGAAGGAAAACAAATAAAAAACAAAGTAGAAAGTTTTGACAGCAGGTTAGACCATGCAGAAGATCGAATCTCGGGGATTGAAGACAGCATAGATATTACAGAGAAAGAACATACAACCATCCAAGACAAGTCCAAAAAATATGATAGATCTATCCAACACTTGGAAGACACCATCAGAAGGCCTAATCTAAGGATAATGGGCATAGAGGAGCACCTAGAAACAAAAGTTAATGTTCTAGAAAATTTGTTTAACAGATCCTAGCAGAGAACTTCCCAAACATGAAGAAAGATAGGCCTATTCAGATACAAGAAGCTTTTAGAACTCCAAATAGACCAGACCAGAATAGGAAATCCCACTGTCACATTATAATCCACACAGGATCAATTCAGTTCAAGGAAAAGATCCTTAAAGCTGTTAAGGAGGAAAGATTAATCACCTATAAAGAGAAACCAATTAGAATCACCTCAGATTTCTCAGCAGAAACAATCAAAACAAGAAGAACCTGGAATGACATATGCCATTCCCTAAAAACAAACAACTATCAACCTTCTAAACTCTCCTTCATAACTGAAGGCCAAATAAAAACCTTCCATAGCAAAGAAAAATTGAAACAATACATCTCCACCAAACCAGCCCTACAAAAGATTCTTAAAGATGTCCTACACATAGAAAACCAACAAGACTACAAGGTCAAGAAACTGCATCCAAACTGAGAATCCAAGAACCATAGGAAGAATCCAGTTTTGGAGCCCCCAAGAAGGTGGATAACATGGCAGGAACTCCCAAATATCTCTTAGTCCTATCTCTCAACATTAACGGACTTAATTCTCCAATTAAGCGACATAGACTGTCTAGTTGGATTAAAAAGAAAGATCCTTCTATCTGCTGCCTTCAGGAGTCACATCTTGCCCGTAAAAACAAACACATTTTCAATGTTAAAGGCTGGAACAAAAATCTACCAAGCAAACAACCCCCATAAACAGGCAGGAGTTGCAATCAGATAAAATAGACTTTAAATTAAAATTCGTGAGAAGAGATAAAGAAGGTCGCTACATACAAATTAAGGATCTCTCCTTCAGGAGGATATTAAAATTCTAAATATCTATTCACCAAACAACCAAGCACCCAAATTTATCCAAGAAACGCTACTTTCCCTCAAATCCCACATAGATCCAAAGACATTAATTGTTGGGGATTTTACACACCACTCTCCCCACTGTATAGATCAACTCGGCAAAAACTCAAGAGAGAAACCGCAGATCGAAACAACTGCATAGATCAACTAGATTCAACAGACATCTACCGAATATTTCACCCAGTAGTATCAGAACACATGCTTTTCTCAGCAGCACATGGAACATATTCTATAATAGACCATATTTTAGGCCACAAAGAAAACTTGTCCAAATTCAGAAACATTGAAGTTTTTTTAATTTATTTTATTTTATTTTATTTTGTGAACACACTGTACAGAGGGGTTACAATAACATGGGCAGGGTAATGCATACATTTCTTATCAAGCATTGCAGCCTCCTCCTTTGTTTACCCTTCACATCCCTTCCCAGTCCAAATTCAGAAACATTGAAGTTATACCTTGCATTCTCTCTGACCACAAGGGAATTAAATTAGACCTGAACCCCAAAAGCCAACAAAGAAAGTCTGGTAACACATGGAGGTTGAACAACCCTCTGCTGAATCACAAGTGATTCATGGAAGAGATTAGAAAGCAAATTCAAATTTTCATGATATTCAACAAAAATGAGCACACAAATTACCAGATCCTCTGAGACACAGGAAAGGCATTACTCAGAGGCAAATTTGTAGCTCTGAGTTCCAACATCAACAAATTGGAGAGATCTAAAACCAACAATTTAACGAGACATCTGAACCTCCTTGAAAAAGAGCAGCAAGATAAACCCAAATCCAGTAGATGAAAAGAAATAATTAAAATTAAATCAGAATTAAATGAATTATAATCCAAAAAACTATAGAAAGAATCATCAAAACAAAGAGTTGGTTCTTCGAAAAAATTAACAAAATTGACAGACCCTTAGCAAATCTTATCAGAAAAAGAAGAGAACACACCCAAATAAATAAACTCAGTGATGAGAATGGATACATCACCACAGAAACAACCAAGATTCAGAACACTATAGGGGAATACGTCTCAAAACATAATGCTAATAAGTTTGAGAACTTGGCAGAAATGGACCTTTTCCTAACAAATATTGATATGCCAAAACTAAACCAAGATGAGTTAAACCATCTTTGCAGGCCCATATCAACCATTGAAATAGAAACAGCATTAAGAGTCCTCCCATCTAAGAAAAGTCCAGGATCAGATGGTTTTACAGCGGAATTCTTCAAGGACCTCAAAGCACAGCTCACACCAATACTCTTCCAACTCTTCAGTGAAATTGGAAGAGAAAGTTCACTACCGAATACATTCTATGAATCCATCATAACCCTCACCCAAAACCAGGCAGGGACTCTTCAAAGAAAGAGAAGTATAGGCCCATTTCTTTGATAAACATTGATGCAAAACTTCTCAACAAAATTTTGGCCAATCGACTTCAACAAATCATCCAAAAAATCATCCACCATGATCAAACAGGATTCATTTCAGGGATGCAAAGCTGGGTCAATATATGCAAATCAATTAATATTATTCATCACATCAACAGGAGCAAGGACAAGAACATGGTTATCTCAATAGATGCAGAAAAAGCATTTGACAACACCCAACACCCCTTTATGATGAAGGTTTTGGAAAAATTAAGAATCTATGGACCTACCATCACTTCCCTCCCATCTCCACAACTACACTTTCCCCAGACCCTGCCTAAATTGTAAAGTTTGTTTTTCCACATAGTGTTTTGTACATCTCATTGTTACAATGGGTCAAAGTGTATCCCTATTTAAACATTTTGTTTTTTCCCTTCTCTTCCCCAATTCATACTGACATCAAATACAGTGAAAATTGGGGTTATACCATGGGAGAGGAATATACAAAGCAACAAAAAAAATCACGTTACCTTATAAATACGTTAGAAACAATAGCAAGAAAGGAAAAAACACTATCTTTGGGTTCACTTAACTTCATCTTATATCGTCATATGTACATAGCTTTTGATGTTTTCTACTTGTCCTAGATATATCCTAGTTATAGCAAATAAGGGAAACCATGGGAACTATTTTTCTTTAGGCCTGGCTTACTTCACTTCATATATTTTTTCCAAGCCTTTCCATTTCCTAACAAATTGGGTGATGCCATTCTTTCTGATGAAGGCATAGAATTCCATTCCATACTACATTTTCATGATCCATTCATCTACTGAGGGGCACCTGGGTTGCTTCCATATGTTAGTTATGGTAAAAAGTGCTGTGATAAACATCGTTGTGCTTGTAGACTTAGTATGGCCTTTTTTGTGATCTTTTGGGTAAATGCCCAAAAGTGGGATTGCTGGTTCATAGGGGAGCTCTATGTGGAGTCTTTTGAGGAACCTCCATATTACTTTCTAAACTGGTTGAACAAGTTTACACTCCCACCAAGAATGCAGTAGGGTTCCCTTCTGGCCACATCCCCTCCAGCATCTCTTGTTATTAGAGTTCTTTTTATTAATAAGTTTTTATATTGTGAAAATATAGTACAGAGGGGTTACAATTACATGATCGAGGTGAGTACATTTCTCATCAAGCATTATTGCTTCCTCCTTTGTTTCCCTTACAATCCCTGCCCTCAAATGCTTCCCCCCTCAAAGTTGTAAAGTTCGTTTTCAACACAATATCTTGAACATCTCATTGTTGCAATGGGCCCACCGGTATCCCTATTTAAATGATTTGTTTTTTCCCTTCCCCTCCCCAAATTATACCAACATCAAATACAGTGAAAACAGGGGTTATACCATCAGGGAGAGACATACAAAAGCAACAAAGAAATCATCTTATGAATATGTTAAAAACAATAGCAATCAAGAAAAACCATTTGAGTATGTATCTTAGGATTCATTTCCCCTAATATCAACTTGTCTGACCATTTCTGCTTGTCTCCGTCATATACTAGTTATTGCAAATAAGGAAAACCATGGGGCCTATGTTTCTTTAAGCCAGACTTACTTTACTTAATATAATTTTTTCCAAGTCTTTCCATTTCTTAATAACTGGGGCAATTGTTGGTGGGATTGTGAACTTGTTCAACCACTTGGGAAAGCAGTATGGAGGTTCCTCAAAAGACTCCACATAGAGCTCCCCTATGACCCAGCAATCCCATTTTTGGGCATTTACCCAAATGACCACAAACAAGACCATATTAAAGCTACCAGCACAACTATGTTTATTGCAGCATTATTTACCATAGGTAAGATATGGAACCAACCCTGATGCCCCTTAGTAGATGAATGGATCAAGAAAATGTGGTATATACACACAATGTAATTATATGCCTTCATCAGATAGAGTTCTTGATTATAGCTATTCTAACTGGATTGAGGGGGCTGGCTTTAGCCCTGCGGAAGGGCGCCCACCCAGCACGCACAAGGCCCTGGGTTCCGTCCTCAGCCATGGAAAAAAAAAAAGCTAACTGGAATGAGGTAGAATCTCAATGTTGTTTTCATTTGCATTTCTTTTATGTCTAGAGAGGTTGCGCATTTCTTCATGTGTCTATTTGCAATTGTTATTTCCTCTTCAGAGAAGTTTCTCTTTAAGTCTTTAGCCCAATATATCGAGCAATTGTTTCTTTGAGGAATTGTTGTTGTGGGATTTAATTTTTTGAGTTCCAGGTATAGGACCATTGTATACACACACACACACACACACACACACACACACACACACACACACATACACACAATCACAAACAGAGGAATTTTGTTGTTGTTGTTGCTGGGCAATGGATGTATCTGAAATGAAGCAACAGGCTCAGAAAGAAAAAGAGCTCATGTCTTCTCTCATATGCAAATATTTTTTAAGGTTTTTTGTTGCCAGTACAGGGCCTTGAACTCAGGGTGCTGTCCCTTAGTTTGTTCACTCAAGGATAGCCCTCTATAAATTGAGCTACAGCTCCATTCCTAGCTTTTGGATGTTTAATTGGAGATAACAATATCATAGATTTTCTTGTCTGACTGACTTTGAACTACAGTCAGACCTCAGCAACCCAAGTGACTAGAATTATGGGCATGAGCCACTAGTGCATGGAGCACATGTGGATCTTATATGTAAAACAAACATACAGGTCTTACCAAACTGACTAAAGTATGGTTTAACCTGGCATGACATATATCTAGAGCATAAACATATATACGTGTGTGTGTGTGTGTGTGTGTGTGTGTGTGTGTGTGTGTATGCCATACCAAACTGACTAAGTATGGTATAGGCTGGAGTGAGATTCCATGGCATAGCTCCATCAAAAAGCTAATAGTTTAACAAAAATTAATATCAGGAAACTGAAATGTGTGCTGACTAGAGCAGGTGGATGCTAATGATAGGGTAAATGAATAGAGAGATGAATGGTGGGAGAATGTACGTAACAGTCTCAATATATGTATGTGAAAATGGAACATGGAAAATGAATGAGATAGGTGGGTTTGGGATAGGTGGAGGAAGTGAAACTGATGGAGGGAAAATGATTGTAAAAGATACGCTGTGCACATAAATGGACACGTTAAATCAAAACTCTTCTGTAAAACTATTTGAAAGTAACAATTACAAACAAGGTAAAAATTAGGCAAAATACATTCAGGGTCACAAAAAGCCCTGTGGATATCATGAGAGGTACAAGGAAAAGATGCCCAATGCCAGTGATTAGGGAAAAGTGTATCAAAATAGATTTCAAATTTATTAAAGTGACAAAAATGAAGAGGACTGATTGTGCTACACTGTTTTCTTTTAATTTTTTTATTGTGAAAATACTGTACAGAGGTTACAATTACATGGGCAAGATAATGAGTACATTTCTTATCAAGAATTGTAGCCTCCTCCTTTGTTTCCCCTTCTCATTCCTTCCCATCCTCCCACTGTATTCCCACCCAATCCTCTTCCCCCACCTCCAAAATTGTAAAGTTCGTTTTTCCACATAGCGACTTGTACATCTCATTGTTGCAATGGATCCACCTGTATCTGTATTTAAACGATTGGTTTTTTTCCATTCCTCTCCACACATTATAACAACCTCAAATACAGTGAAAGCAGGGGTTATACCGTGGAGGAGGGACAAAAAAACAACAAAGAAGTAATCTTATAAATGTGTTAGAAACAATCACCAAAAGAAAAAAAAAACATTTAAATACATATCTTAGGGCTCATTTCCCTAACACCAACTTATATGACCTTTTCTGCTTGAATCAGACATATACTAGTTTTTGCAAATAAGGGAAACCATGGAACCTAAGTTTCTTTGGGCCTGGCTTACTTAACTTAATACAATTTTTTCCAAGTCTTTCCATTTCCTAACAAATGGGGCAATGTCATTCTTTCTGATGGAGGCTTAGAATTCCATTGTGTATATCTACCACATTTTGTTGATCCATTCATCTACTGAGGGGCATATGCTTTGGTTCCATATCTTAGCTATGTAAATAATGCTGCACTAAACATAGTCGTGCTCGTAGCTTTAGTGTGGCCTTCTTTGAAATAATTTGGGTAAATGCCCAAACGTGGGATTGCTGGGTCATAGGGGACTTCTGTGTGGAATCTTTTGAGGAACCTCCATACAGCTTTCCAAAGTGGTTGAACAAGTTAACACTCCCTCCCTCCAATAATGCAGTAAGGTTCCTTTCTGTCCACATCCCTTCCAGCATCTGTTGTTATTAGAGTTCTTGACTATAGCCATTCTAACTGGGGTGAGGTGGTATCTCAATGTTGTTTTGATTTGCATTTCTTTTATGGCTATGGAGATTGAGCATTTCTTCATGTGTCTTGGCCATCCACATGATCTTGTGTTTAAAGTATCCCACAGACTCCACTCCCTAATTACTCAAACTTATTCAAAACTTTGTCAAAGTAGCAGGGTATAAAATTAACCCTCAAAAATCAATGGCTTTTCTGTATGCCAACAATGAGAAAGCTGGGGCTGAAATTAGGAAAGCAGCTCCATTCGTAATAGTCCCACAAAAAATAAAATACCTAGGAATTAACCAAAGAAGTGAAGGACCTATATGATGAAAACTTTAAAAACTTGAAAAAGGAAATCAAAACAGAACTTAGAAAGTGGCAAAAACTCCCATGCTCCTGGATTGGAAAGATCATTATCGTAAAAATGGCAATACTTGCCAAAGCTGTCTACAAGTTCGATGTGATACCTGCCAATATGCTATAATCATTTTTCCAGGAAATAGAAGAGGCAATTCCAAAAATTCATATGGAACAATAAAAGACCCCAAATAGCTAAAACGGTCCTCGAAAGAACAGTGCTGGAGGAATGTCAATACCAATTTTCAAACTCTACTACAAAGCCATAGTAATCAAAACAGCTTAGTACTGGCACAAGAACAGACCTCAGGACCAATGGAATAGAATTGAAAACCCAGAAATGAACCGTCAGACCTACAGCCATCTAATCTTCGATAAGGGAGCTAAAAAATCGAATGGAAGAAAGACAGTCTCTTCAGTAAATGGTGCTGGCAAAATTGGTTAACTACTTGTAGAAAACTAAAGCTAGATCCTTATATATCTCCCTGCACCAGAATCAACTCCAAATGGATCAAAGACCTAGGAGTCAAAGCAGACAACCCGAAAACATTACAGAATGGAATAGGAGAAACCCTAGAACTCCTTGACACAGGCCGAAATTTTCTTAATAGAGACCCAGAAACCCAACAAATCAAAGAAAGGTTCGACAAATGGGATTACATGAAATTGCAGAGCTTCTGAATGGCAAAAGACATAGCTATCAAGATTAATAGAAAACCCACGGATTGGGAGAAGATCTTCACTATCCTTACAAGAGACAAGGATCTCATATCTAAAATATACATGGAACTCAAAAAATTAAATCCCCAAACAGCAAGTCTTCAAAGAAACAACTGCCCAATAAATAAGTGGGCTAAATACTTAAAGAGAAACTTCTCTGATTGTGCTAGATTCCAAGAGGTGATGTGTGTAGAGTGTCCCAGAGGTTTACAGAGCAGAGGCTTGTTCCCCAAATGGTGGTTCAGGGAGATGTTATGCACCTCTATCTCCCAAGTGAATACCAACAGTAGAAGGCTGGGACAGACACACCTATGTTCGTACAACATTGTTCAGCATAATCAATGAAGCTGGAAGCATCCTAAGGACTCCTTGGCGGATGACTGTACACAGAGAATACCACATGTAACTGCAATGGAGTATTTACATGCCATGGGCTGTACACGGAGAATATGAAATGTGTACACAGTGGAGTATTGACACATCATGGGCTGTACACAGAAAACATGGCATGAGCACACAGTGGAGTATTTACACACAATGGACTGGACACAGGGAACACAATTTGTGCATGTAGTGGAGAATTTACACCAGTGTGCTGTACACCAATAACACTGCAAGTACACACAGTGGAATATTTACACACAGTGGACTGTACCCGGAGAACATGGCTTGTGCACACAGTGGAGTATTTACACAGAGTGGACTGTACATGGAGAACATGACATGTACATGCAGTGGAGTATTGATGCACAGTGGACTATACATGGAGAACATGGCATGTGCTTGCAGTAGAGTACTGGTCCTGGGAAGGAAAGTAAGAGGCTGACTTTGGGACCTGGCATGGCTGTTCCTGAATCCGACTGGCCTTGCACCCCTTCTCATAGATTTCGCGGGAACCCTGCCCCCTTGTCCCAGGTGCCTGAGACCCCAGCCTGGCCCTCAGCCCCTCAGCCCAGCTGCCTGGGGACCCCTGTTGGCCCCTGTTGTTCACTCATCTCGAGATGCCTGCAGATCCTGCCAGCCAGCCCTGGGCCACTCACCCTGGGTGGCCCAAGACCCTATCTGGATCCCAGCCCCTCTGCCTAGGTTGCCTTGAGTATCTTTCTGGCCCTTGGCCCCTGACCTCCCTAAAACCAGGGCTGGCAGACTTTGGCCCCTCGCTTTGGGGTTTTCCCAGCCTCAGCCAGCTGGCTCTTGGCCCCTCACCCAGACCATGTCCGGACCTCAGCCCCTAGACCTGGTCTGCCCAGACACGCTGCCATTTACATTACCCCCATTAGAGGCTCAGCATGTTCTGAGCTGGGCACTCCACCTTGAAGGAGTTCCCTTGGGGTTCAGGGTGGCCCACTGGGAGCTTCTCTCAAGTAGGTAGACTCATGACAGTATTGGTGTGGCCAGGCTGTGGCAGGCTTCCTGGCCATATCTTCTCTGAAAGACATTTTTTTTTTGAGAAATGAGACAGTGTCTCAATCAATCCCAGGCCATCCTTGAACTCACTTTCCTCCTGAGGTCGTTGCTACACTGGGCTCATTTCTGTGCCACATTAGGGGGGCAGTGTGCCTAATTCCCAGTGTGCTGCTGAGGAAATGCCTTGGGTAGTTGGCAGTGGACAGGAGCAGCCACAAGATATGTGAGTTGATGTGCATGTGCAGCCTGCCCTGGCACCTCGTTGCTAGACTGGAGGGATCAGGTTCCCAGGAGTTGAACATATGTTGTTATGTTCTGGTAGGTTACCCTAGGAAGGTGTCAACATTGTGTAGGAGAGGAGGACTGAAAATGTGGTTCCCATCCTGTCTTGACAATTGAATGGATTTAGGCTTAGAAGTGGGGGGCAGGGTGACAGAGTTCTGTTGCCTCTGACCACATACTTGTATTCATTCATGCGGCCATCCTCTCTTCTCCTCTCATATTTTTTTTGTGCTGTGTATGGGGAACTGATGCTAAAGCCCTTGTTAAATGGGAAATTCAGAGATAAACACATTATTCTCTTAACTATCTTGAGAACAGTTCTTGCTGTGTGCCTTAGGCTGGACTTTGGACTAGCTGTCCTCCTGCCTCTTCTTCCTGAGTGCTTGGATTATGGGGTGCCTGGCTTATTTATTCAATTTTTTTGGAGTACTGGGGTTTGAACCCAGAGCATTGCCCTTGGTATACAGGTACTTCAACCTCTGAGCCACAACTCCCACCTTGGCTCTTTCTGCTTTATTTTTCTGATAGGTTCTCACTTCCCCCTTCCTTCTACCTATGTCTCCCAAAGACGTGAGATTACAGGAATGAGCTATCTTACTCAAAATAGTCCAATTTTTAAAATCTTTTGAAATATCCTGGTGAAAGAAAGATTTTAGGGCAAGATTCTTTGTATTTTACTCTAAGCTTGCTGGTTAGCCTACCTTCTTTTGCCTTCTGAATGTTTTCATTGATTTATCAAAGATAGCAGGAAGGAATGAACAGATCCTACAATGGCTGCAAGACCTTATACATCTGACCTTACCTCTGTTCTTTGTTCTCTACTTCTACCTCTGTTTAGCCTGCTTTGAGCTTGAATTATTCCCCAGATTGGTTTTTTCCATTTCTGTTAACACAGAGCCATAAATTAGGCATACAAGTTTGCCTTTGACTAAACAGCAATAACAAAAATCACTTTTCTTGGGAAGATTGATCCTTGTGTCAATTTTTATTTGTTGTGGCCATTTTTAGGATGTAATACCATTTAAGTGGTAATACCATTCAGTGCGTCAGCAGTATGAATTCCTTTGCTTTGATCGTTGTTCTAATTCTCTTTCTTGGATTAGAAACATTTCAGTGTACATATCCTTGAATCTTGAAGACTTCCCTGTGTGCTGGAATGTCCTTAATCTTCATCTGAGGTTTAGTTCTTGTGAAGCTTGTTGATCGTGGATGTGTAGCTGTAAGTCAGAAGGAGTGGTGGACTGGCTGTTGTTCATGTTTAACCACGGCCTTTATCCTGCCCTTACATGCCTTGTTTCTGACTTCCAGAGGCCATACTTGTTGTGGGTGATCCTGTGGGGTTTGTTCCAGGTTGCTGACCACCTCTTCTTTTTTTTTTTTTTTTTGCTTATGTGGTGCTGAGAAATCGAACCCAGGCCCTCATGCATGCAAGGCAAGCGCTCTGCCACTAAGCCACCTTCCCAGCCCTGACCATCTCTTCTTATGGCCCGTTCTGTGCTTGCATGCAGGCCGGCTCTCACATGGACTTGGTGATATGCTTGTATGCCTCATTTCCCTTTGGAAACTGACAATTCTGGCTCAAATAACTGTGGAGATTGTGCCTGTGGGCTCAGAGGGCATTTAGGGGAAGAGGTTATTCAAAAATCTACTGTCTGCAACATTTGATGGGGTGTGGGAGGTTGGCTCTGACTTTTCTTTGCCTTCCAGAAGGATGTTGGCCGTGGAAGACTTGGGGAGAAACACTACCATCTTTTCCAGCATGAGGAATTTGAGCTTCATTTTTTAGACAATGGAAGGACTTTTCCACTTCTGTTCCAGGTTCTCTACAGATGCAGTAGCAGCAGAACAGGCATGTGAACTGTGTGTGCCCTGTGAGGTGTCTGGGTAGATACCTGGGCACAGAGAGACCTGGTCAAGTCCTGAATAGCTCAGGTAAGCAGCCTGGAGGGATAGACTGTTAAGGGTGATGTCTAGGGAGACACTTTGGCCTAAGTAGGGCTTGTTCCCATCCTATGTCATTGAGACAGCTATCTGTCCTCCAGATTTCATCCTGGTATACTGACATATTTGGGGTGATTGTAGGAGGCCAGGGAATGCTGTATATCTTTGTAACAAAGGTTTCCTCACCCTGGTGAGTGCTCTTTTCCTCATGAGTGCTCATTTCCTGGTGAGTGAGTGCTCTCCTCCTGGTGCATATCCTTTCCTAGTGACTGCTCTCCTCCTGGTTGAATGCTCAACATTGTGCTCCCACACATGGACTAGTGGATGCTGATGACGTTCTTGGAGAGACTGGGAGGAAGAGCATCAGTGTGTCTTCCTCTTTCATGAGGAGGATATTTTGTAAGCATAGGTTTCCATCAGCACTGTGAGAAATCAGGGCGGAGAAGCAGTACTGGGCATTTCACTGCATCAACATATGGGGGCCATTTGTGTACTGTGCAGTGATTCCAACTACACATTTGCCCTGACTTGAGTTCTGTTTAACTTCAAGTTCTTGGGAATGCTTACAAAGTGGGCAGGCCTTCTGGAGGAGTCCAGATTCTAGGGCTGGGGTTGGGGTGTGTGGGCTCAGTCCCAGTTGAGACTAGGTCGCTGGGCCTGTAGGAGGGGAGGGGTCCTCCACTGTCCTGGGTACCACTGCACTGACTACTGTATCATACCTCTCCTTCACTTTGCCTTCAGCTCCTCTTCCTATCACCTTCCCCTCCATGTCTGGAGCCATTGTGCAGTGACGTCCTAAAGCAGATGAGCAAGGGAACAGAAGAGGTTTCTGTAACTGGCCTGATTAGTGATGGAGTAAGTGTTCCTTAGAGCTCTGTATTGTAAACTACCCTTCTTGACAAGCCCTGTCTTCTGAGGAGAAGTCCTCTATATTCTTTTTGGTGTTAAAACATTTCTATGAGTGATGGTTGACAGTTGTGTGATTACTGGTCACTTAAGAAATTGGCAAACTTTATCTTAAAAAATCTTTAGTTGATGCAAATATCTGAGGATTTGTGGCCTAGATGGTAGAGGCAGGGGATTCTGGAACCTGAATTAAACTGTGTTGTTCTTCATTGTTCATTGTATGCAATCTACAAGTTGGCACCAGAGACGTAGTGCTGTATCAGAGAGGGGCTCTCATGACCACAGGGCTGTTGGCCTGGTGCCTGGCTTTGGCTGTATCCTGTCGGCTGCCTGGCTTTGGCTGTATACTGTCCATCAGATGCCTGGCTTTGGCAGTGTCCTTCCCAGGTATTATTGTTCCTTTTTCCATGGAGCTCCCTGAGTGGCAGTGAGAAACAGAGGACAAGGCTGGGGAAGCTGGGCTCCAAGTGTGAATGAGTGTCTTGCCTTCTTCCATTTCTCTTCTCCTTCATTCTTCCTTGTTCTTCCTCATTAAAGACCCCTTGAGGTGGAGGTGAAAGCACATAGTTTATCATGCTTTGGCATGTGTAAAGAGAAAGAAAGTGAAATTTCTTTGGGATATAGTCGGTGCTCTTGAAAGGTGGAGTGGATGTGCCTGGGCCCCTGACACACCTGTCATCCCTATGGGGTAGGTCTACCTTACTCTGCCAGAGGTTTAGACTTGGCACGGAAGTGGCAGCTGAAGGTTGGTGAAGGTGAAAGTTAGAATTAGGATCGCCTGGATAACAGTGAGAGGGGCGGAGATGTGTTCAATGTAGTTGGACTGAAGAAACAAAGATCATGCATAGGAGGAGGGATGGAGTAGATGCTGGCTGCTGGCCCACAGGGGCCTCAGCTCCCACTGTTATATTGGTCTGTGGCTTCTGTGAATTTGCTTGTGAACTCTGGGGTGTTCAGCTTCTACCTACCATGTGTCAGTCACAGGCACAAGCACAGGCTACTGCTCTTCTGTGTCAAACAGAAGTGCCTCTAAAAATTCCCAGTGTTCTCTCCTATGGGGAATTTCTACTGTAAACCAGTGGCTTCACTAAGTCTTCTGGCAATGTCTCTAGGAGGGCCTGAGTTAAGTGAGCAAGTGTAATAGAGCCCAAAATTCCGTGTTTGCCTTCCCCGGGGGTGTATGTACCTGGGTGTCACTGAAGGAATCCCCAAAGGGCTTTCAAAAGTTGGAGCCCTGGGTTAGGTGTATGGTTTAATTGATGCAGCACAAGCCTAGAAAGCTTAATGGGCTGAGTTTTTTTTTAAATCCCAGTATTACCAGAAAACTGTTCCAGCTAAGTATAGTTATACATACCTGTAATCTTAAAACTTGGGGTTGAGCAGGAGGGTTGTAGGATGCAGCCTGGGCTTTGTAATAAGAGTTTGTCTTTTTTTTTTTTGGTCCAACATGGGCCTGAACTCTAGGTTTCGGTGCTGTCCCTCAGCTCTTCAGATCAAGGCGAATACTCTACCACTTGAGCCACATCACCACTTCTGGCTTTTTTTCTGGTTATGTGGTGCTAAGGAATCCAACCCAGGGTCTCACGCATGAAAGGCAAGCACTCTAACACTGAGTTACCTTCCCAGTCCCTGTTTTTAATTATTAAAGAGATGTCCAGGAGGGGGTTACTATTTCATAAGCAGATAATGAATATATTTCTTTGGGGGCAATTTCACCCCTTCCTTTGTCTCTCCATTTCCCTCCCCCATCTCTACCTACAAATTGTATAGTTGTACAAGTCATTTTCCTGATAGTGTCTACTGAGTACCATTGCTGCCTTTGTTCAGCCCTGGTGCTTCCATTTCTTTGTGCCCTCCTACACCCCAAAGACAGCTAAAGGAACACACAGACAAAAAAAAAACGAACAAACAAGAAACAAAGGCCAAAAAGCAAAAACAACCATCTTCATCAACAATGTGAAAAATGTTGAAAACTTGTTGCCATTTCTTGGAATTCATTCGATAAATACTATTTTATATGTTCACTGGCACAGAGGCATTCATTGCACCTTTGGGTTCCTTCCTTAAGAGTACTTCCTTTAATTTTAAGGGTTTTTAAAAATTGATTGCAGTTTCTACATGCTTAGAACACAAAATATTTAAGTTGAGATGTATTTTATTAATGCAGTTTAATTTATATGTATTTAAAACCTTAAAAAGCCATCATTCAAAACTTTTTTTTCTGACCTAGGTAGAAAAAAATGCTGGGTTCCATATGTGACTGTAATTTTTTCCCAGCAGTGTTGGGAATTGAAGTTGGCTTGTTCGACCAAGCACTGTGTCACTTGAACCACACATCCAATTCTGCAAATGGATGTTAACAATTTACCAAGATTTCTTTTTCTGGGGCTTCATAAAATGTAATGTTCAAGTAGTATAAATGTCAATACAGAAAGGAAAAGAATGAGGTCATGTGAATTAAAATTTAAATTTTCATTATGCTGTCATTTCCAGTCTGTAGTTGGTATATTAAAATGAAATACGACATAAATTAATTCAAAGTCTTGTTTTGCTGGATTAGTTATTACCAGCATATTTATAATCATATGTGATCCTTTTTGTAAAATATATTTCTACCTTATTGCCATTTTCTGAACTTGTTTGGACGGTCTTTTTCTTCCTTTGGTAGTACTAGGTTTGAACTAAGGGCCCTTGCACTAGTCAAGCAGAGGTTCCGTAACTTGAGTCATGCCCCCAAACCTTTTTCAACATTGTTTGAATAAAGTAGCTTTTTGCCCAGTCTACCCTGACCACAGCCCACCAAATAAGAGCTCCCATGTTTGTGTAGCTGATGTGACAGATGTGCACACTGCACCAGAATTTTGTTGGTTTCTTGGTCTTTTACCTTTTACTGTGGTGCCAGGCCCAACATAGTCTTATTTTTTAGGGAGTATATTTAATACTTGTAGTTTAAGAATATTTATGGGTTGAGGCTGGGAATGTGGCTTAGTGGTAGAGAGCTCGCCTAGCAAGCATGAAGCTCTTTGTTGGATTCCTTAGTACCACATAAACAGAAAAGGCAAGAAGTGACGCTGTGTCTCCAGTGATAGAGTGCTAGCCTTGAGTAAAAGAAGCTCAGGAGCAGTGCCCAGGCCCTGAGTTCAAGCCCCAGGAATGGAAAAAAGAAACAAATGAGTATTAATGGTGTGCTCTCTCTTTCTCTCTGTCTGTCTTTCTGTCTCTCATGCTAATCATGGTGCTTGAACTGAGGACCTGGGTCATTAAGACTAGTGCTCTACCACTTGAGCCACCAATCCACTTCCTTTGTGCTGATTAACTGGAGTCTCACAGACCTTGTTGCCTGGGCTGACTTCAAACTGCAGTCCTCTGCTTCCTGAGTACTAGGGTTACAGGTATGAACACTGTGTACTCAGCTTATGGTTCCTTTAAGTAGCTGGAATTTTCTACGATAATAAGAGTTTTGATTCATTTAAAGTCCATTCACTCTCTCCCTTCTCTTTCTCTGTCTCTTGGTTATTGTAGGGCTTGAACTCAGGGCCTAGGCTAATGCACTAAAGCTAGTGTTCTACCACTTTGAGCCACAGCTCCATTTCCGGTTTTCTGATAATTAACTGGAGATAAGACTCTCACATACTTTCCTGCCCAGGCTGGCATTGAACTGTGATTCTTAATCTTAGTCTCCTGGGTAGCTAGGATTATAGACATGAGCCATTGGTGCCTGACCTATAGCATTCTTAGTTTTAGATTATTTATGGAAATTTCTATTTATAAAATAACTTTTCACATTCTGAAAATTTATATGGATAAGAAATTTATTTTGCTGTGGCAGCTGTATCTATACAGAACTCCTCGAAAAGCAAACCCTTAAGAATAAGACACTAGGGGCTGGGAAGGTGGTTCAGTGGTAGAGCAGTTGCCTTACAATGCATGAGACCCTGGGTTCAATTCCTCAGCACCACATAAGCAAAAACAAAAAAGCCAGAAGTGGCGCTGTGGCTCAAGTCCTAGAGTGCTAGCCTTGAGCTGAAGAGCTGAGGGACAGCGCCCAGGCCCAGAGTTCAGGCCCCAAAACCGGACCCCACCCCCCCAAAAAAAGAAAAGAAGACACTAATGTTGAGCTCAATGATTCTCACTTGTAATCTCTAGAGACTTGGGAGGATCATGGTTTGAGGCTATCTGGGGAAATAGACTGAATATCAACAAGCCAGGCATGGGGGTATACATCTGTAATCTCAGCTATGTAGGAAGCATAAGTAGGAAAATCTTGTTTGATGCAATGCTCTTAAGTTCAAACCCCAATACTGCTTTTTATGGAAAAAGAAGAAATGGGTCATTAAAATTTGTTTTTGTGATTATATGTTTGTAAAAACATTGATGTAAATGCATTCATATGACTGCAGAGTCTTTTGCTGTTTTTCAGTGTTGTGGAGTTAAGGGTCCCAAAGGAAGTAGCCTCAGAGGACGAAGAGACCCTGGTGCCCTGGAAGAGGAGTCTCCAGCCAAGTAGGGAGTTTCGCATATTTTCCTTATTGGGTTGTAATGTTTTCATACATCTTCTTAATGTATTAATAAGGAGCAATCTAGTTCACACTATCTAATGAGTAATTTTTTTTTAACTTAGTCATCTTATTTGGGTTCTGCAACTTGCATTCCCATTTTTTTCTGGCTAACAGTAGATGGCATCAGTATGACCATAGTCATTCTTTGCTTCCTTTTTAAAAATATTTTTGTTATCCTTAGGTAGTTGTACAAAACCGTTGGTTTATGAATACAGTGTGTCTTGATCAATGTTACCCTTTCAGCATTCTCTCCCAATCCTCCAAACCACTCCTTCCTTTACTTATGTTAATTCTAGGTTATTTATTGAATGTTTTGCAATTTAACAAAGCAGTTTGTGTGTTCTTTGCATCTGGATTTGTGTCACCATGTCAACATCTTCACACATCCCCTTATTGTCTGTTCTGTGGTATGGATTCTTGCCTGCATTCTCCACCCTTCCCCCTTCATCTACCCTTCTCCCCTTGCTTCCCCACACTCCTTCCCCTCTTACAAGCACCCATTTCCTGGTTCTTGTTTTGCTGGGCTTTGACTTAAAATCTACACAATTGCTAATGAGTGATTTAATTTTTTTTAAGTACTGGGGTTTGAACTGGAGCCTTGAGCTCTTGCTCAGCTTGCTGACAGCTAGTGCTATACCATTTGGTTTCTGCTGGTTATTTTGGAGATGGAGTTTAACAGACTTTTTCCCTGGGCTGGCTTCAAGTTGCAATCCTCTGGATCTCAGTCTTCTGAAGAGCTAACATACACCATGACCCACTTGTGTGCACTTCTATTGGGCTTTAATGAAATTAATGGGTTCAGTTCAAATGTACTGTTCTTTACACACCTCTTTCCATCAATAGCTTGTTCAACTCATTTTACTTCTGTCCCTGTTACTCTCCCCAAGTCCTTATTTTCTCTCTTTTCTTCTTGTAGCTTAGGTGCCTGGTCCATATCTCTCAGGTTTGTACCTTAAGTCCACTTGTCTTTTGGAGTTCGTGTGGGATCTCTCTTAGCCAAACCCCAGCTGGATGACTCCTCACAGTTGTCCTCCCTGCCTGTACCCACAGGCAGGCACTGTAATCATTTGAAACCTCTGCATGTCTTGACTCCCAGTATTCTGAAATGATCCCTCAGTTCCACCTAGCAATCCATTTCAATGTTTCACTTTTAACACCTTTACAGCTTATTCCTTCTTGTCTGCTCAGAACTCTGACACTACCCTTTCCCTCTTTCCTCTCA